>NW_027495338.1:0-247845 GCF_021521415.1 Bidens hawaiensis | reverse complement strand
AACGGAAACGGGCCCCGTGGCTAATCCGGGACCCCAGTATGTGAACTTTCTTTATAACTTAATCATTGTGTTAACCAATACATTTACCCATGCTTATTTCCCCATAACTGTTTGCTGAACGCGTAAACGAACAACTTGGCCCAGCTGGGAAAATAAGAATCTGAAGTTCGGTTTTAAGTATTTGACATTGAACAACATCACAACCTAAGCCTATTGCCACTTTCTGGGCGCTCCAGCTATACCCAGATTAGTTATACAGCCCAGTTTAGTATTGAGATTATAATAATATTAAAATATTAATATTATTATAATATTGATTATAGGAAACCGTGATTGCAAGTTATACAAACCTCGAACCGACGTGCTACTGATTATCTACTAAACAGTGAGTTTCACGACCCCACTTCTAAACTGTTTTACGAACTTTTGGGGTGAAAAGCATGTTTGATTATATATACATACCTGAAACATGTATTGATGTGAATTATCTAAGTGATAACACACGAAAGTCCCCACGATCACAGTGATTAACTTCGAGCCGGTGGCTTGTGAATAGTACTATTGGTTTGACAAACCCAAACGGAATCGGCCTGGTTGCCGTGTCACATAGCGCCGTTTGCACATGACCGTATTTATATATACAGGCTATGTAGTGTTAGACATAGCTACCGGGGCATGTTGTGGGCGGAAAGGGGCCACAGTGGTTGATTGAGCGTGGGAAATGGATGCACGCAGCACTTACAGTCAAGGCTTCACTGTAGCTTAGCATAATTATATCATTTACATACATACATACTTATTTCATGATTACAAGTGTTAACTTTTGAATACTCATTATTGTTTTCTCGAAACTCGTGAAACTCACCAACTCTAGTAGTTGACCCGTTTTAAACTGCTTTTCAGGTGTACCTGAATCAGAACGATTTGGTGATCTGTTACTTGCCTAAGGTGTGTGGTTGATGCTATGTCAATAGAGGCAAGGGTGTTAGTAGTAAGAACGTATAGTTAACGAACTAGTTTTGTTTGTATCACCTAGACTGTAAAACAATGATAGAACAAAGAAATGTAATATATTGTAAATTAGTTTGAAATGTTTCATTTATAAACAATGTGTTGATACCTGAGGTGTCTGTTACATTCCCGTTTTACGCTTCCACATTGTGCTAGTCGGGGTGTGACAGAAGTTGGTATCAGAGCCATTGGTTATAAAGGATTAGGTTATCCCTTAGGGTACCTAAAATATAACCGTAGGCTCGATTAACTCTGGGAAAATAATTTAATAATAAATTAATATTATATACAGATGGATGTCGGGATGAACTTGTAGGGCAAGTGAGTTATTGTGGTCCGGAACATAATAACAGACTTGCTTGTACGAGGGAATTCGGGGAGAAGTCGTGGAACGTGTGGTCAGGTAAAAGTGGCAACATATTTGTATAAAAGGTAATGTGAAAGTATATATATATGTAACACTCATACGTGCTTATTTGGAACAAGGTGTATGAATACATGTACGCACGATACTGTTGATGACGGTAAATTTTACTATGAATATTATATTCATTTATATTCAATATTGGTTTTAATAATAATTAATATTAAAATTTTAATAAAATTAATATTATATTCTAATATAATTAAAATATATTAGAATATAATATTAGCAACAACCCTCTCCAGTGCAGCAATTCTCTCATGACCAGATAGAGTGGAGTTATAAGAGACTTGGATATGTGGAATATCTTGAGTATAGCTTTGGAAAATCATCACTGGGAGATGGAGTAGGTAATGTTTTGGATGATGGTGGTAATGATACAGGCAGACCAGTAGTAGAAACAACCGTTGATTCAACAAATAATGTAACCACTTCAGAAGGTTTCAAAAGAAACTGAAGGTGGTGAAACAATAAGTAGTGCATCTGAAGACACTGTTGAAATACCACAAGTAGGATGCTCGTTAGATAACCCAACAACAGAAGAAATAGAAACACTTACCGTTGATTGGGGCAAAGTAGTAGGAGGCACATAACTTGATCCCTCACCAATACCGTGCCTCTTAGGGCGTCTAATCAACTGATACTGTTATGTATCTGAAACATCCTTTTCACTATCCAATTCAAAACCCTCACCAATTCTTTGCACAGAGCAGACGAAGATAGCAGGTAACTTTGCCTAATGAACAACTTCACCGTTATCAGCAGTTCATAACAAGAAAATTAAAAACACCAAATAAACATGTATAACACCAATCGATGATCATCGCACATAACAGAAGGGCCGATTAACACATTTATGTGACCAGATATCCTTCAGCATGTTATAGTAATTGATTTTAGTTTGGTAAGGTTAAAATCATATATCGGTCCATAACTCTCAATTTAACCAATGTTAGATCATAAAAGTTATATATTTGAGATCGTGGAATGATTTTACACCTAATTACGTGAACAAAAACTCTTTTTATGATAGTTGAAAATTTTTGGATATTCGTCGGGTAAGTTTGCCGTCAGGGTATAACAAGTGCTGACCAAATTTGACCTAGCTTAGTTATTTATAGTTTCCAAAAATACTTAGGTGAAGTTGAGATAACTTCGCCGCCTAGGATAATTTATGGAAGCTTCGTATGTGGAAGTTGAACGGTCACTTCCTCAAACCTCGGGATTAACACCCAACCCATACTAACGAGTACTGGACACCGAGTATCTTAGTAAAAAGCATACTAGGTAAACCACACTAGTCACAAATCATGTAGAAACCGAAAATAGCGTCTTGTAAAAAGAAAACACGTTTATCCACACAAAACCTAAAAACCACACTTACCTGGTATATACCAGACACACTAAACCTGAAAGATGTAGTCAAGACAGCTCGTTGTATGATAAGGATAAACAATTAATAACGAGTTCATGCTAGAGTTTGGTTGGAATGAAGTCTAGTCTGGTGCCATCACGTGCATGTAAACATGTAGATGAACTAACGTGAATGCATCGAGCCACACGACATTCCCATCAAGCCACACACGAATAATTTAGAAGAATTTGAGAAAAAATGAAGTTGCATATATATATATATTGTAGGTTCCCAGCCGGATCTACACGGAATATCTCGTTCTACGTAGGTGCGGAATCCCTACGTAAGACGTTACGAGCGTAGAAGACGATATACGTTAACACGATCGAACAAACGTTACAATAAACAAAGACACGTTGTATTGCAACTGGAAACACGTGATATCAAATCACCGATTACACAACTCGTAAACACTCTGACTCGTATAATAATGACTCAATTTCTTAACTCAGCCGTAACCTAATCTATATATAAGACGACAACTTCGCCTAGCAAGTTCAGGCGAAGTTGTTCGTAACTTCGCTTGTTCCACAAGTTCGCCTATATCAACGAACTTGTGAGAACTTCGCTTACATACAAAACACAAATCCAACTAACTCGATTACAGACACTATATACTGAACTACTGACATCATGCACCAACAGACTCCCCCTTGGTAGTAGCTTCATATCTTTATCTTCAAACACGTGTATTGTAATCTTCAACAATATTGTATCTTCATCTTTAAGCATGAACTCCTTCTCGTACACAAACCGAAACAACTCTTTGATATTTCTTCGCTTCGTCTTTCCAAGCAGGAATATAAAATATCTTCTTCTCATTCAGCACCTGCAGATCAGCTTGAGAAAAGTTCACTAGATGCATCGGATCATACACTCTCAGCAGCTCTTGTTCATCTTCGTCCTCCATTACTGCTTCAGCTGTTTCACAATCTACATACCACCACTTCAGATCTTTCAGCACATCCTTGGGCATTTGTTTCATCGGCACCTCTTTAAGACACCGGATCGGCTTATACTTCATGATCATCCAAGGCTTGCCATCTGCTCTCATCCCTCTATCTTTGTCTTCAACAAGTTTTCCCTTTTGTGGTTTCAACAGCTCGAACTTCTTTTCCTTTATACTTTCCTTCCAAAAAATCTTCCCAGTGACTCTAGCCATGTTATCATCACTCCTGTTTATTAACCCCAATCTGGCTAAGTCTTTCACTTCACACTCTGGCAACGTGTTCAACGATCTCAACATCCTCTTGAAGTACTGAACACCATCATACCTTTTAATCACAAAGAGCCTCAACTGCTCATCATATATCCAGCATATAATCCCCTTCTTCGATTCATCATAACCTCTAATGTTGTAACTCTTCTTAAACATAGTAGGGACCGCCGGTTTCTTCGTTTTTACGAACCACTGAGCATAGCCTTCTTTCCATCTTGGCTGCTCTTCCCACTCCGTCTCATCACTTCCCATATCTTTACTCATATCTGCCTTATCAACATCCGGAATCTCATGCTCAATATTCTCTTCTACAATCTCTCCCTCTTCAATCTCATTATCAATAACAATCTCTGCACCAATCTTCTCTATCTCTTCAACTGGTAATACATCATCATCACACATAAACTCATCATCCACCATCTCAGCATCCACGGCCACCACATCATCACCCGAACCGCCAGCTGCTCTTGTTGACTCCCCCTGAGATGTGGAAGTCCCAAGAGCTTGTTCAGTTCTTGGCAACTCTCCACCTGCACCTTTCGATGCATTGGGATCATCGTCTCGATCATTTCGCTTCTTAGTCCTCAGCTCATCGCCTTTACAGCTCGTCTCCCCCTGAGATGCCAAGAACTGCTTCAAAGCATCAATGATTTTGCCATGTCCGACCAGCAGGGACGACTGTATCTAATTCTCTGCAACTAGGCGCTGAATAGCATGGGTCTGGATAAGATTTACCCTTGATTGTTCTGCCACGACCCGTTCAAGCGCTGCTATTCGTTCCGTGTCGGATAATGTTGCATCGAAATCAAACCTCAGATGTGATATATCTTGAGTGTACTGAGGAGGGATTTCCAATGTAACCGGGACCTCAGAAGTAGGTGTAAACGTAACCGAAGGTGGTATCGTAACTGACAACCCTGCAGTCGCTACAATTGTCGACTCAATAAATCTTGCCACGACCGCCGTTGGAGTAAGAGTTGGAGGTGGCGAAGATACAATATCCGGAGTCGATAGCTGAAATGTAGTGGGTGGGAGGCCAAATGAAGATGAGGTAGCCACCACGGGAACATCCGTGGCGCTTGGCCTTGTAACTGGTAATGATGAAGGAACCATAGTCATACCGGACAGTGCGGGTGGAGTGAAACGAACTACCCTTGAGCTCTCACCAGCTCCCGAACCTGCACATGTCCGTTCCCTTCTTGATCTGCGAAACAACTGATGTACTTCTTCCTCATAATCTGACTCGCTGTCATCATCGGTTCTCTTTCTTTTCCCATGAATCCGTTCTTGGGTTACCAAAATTCGTCTCGCTTCATCCACATCATCATCAGAATCAGAATCAGCCACCGTAGTAGCTGTCCTAGTAACATTCACACTCGAAACTTGTGCAACCGAGACCTGTACATTTTCTTCAGGATCAACCCGGTCCATATCAAAGAAGCCTTGACCACCAAACGCTGCATCAAGGTCTACATTCTCTTCCGGTGACACAACAGGAGCAGCAGGTATAGCTTGAGGTGCTCCAGCCTGTTGTGGTGCCGGATCCCGAAACTCGTCCCCACGAGCTGGAACATACTCTGGGTTGATCAAGTACCCGAATAATGGAGTATGTCGAGGACGGAGCTCAGGTTTGCTCCTCGCACTGGATGATCTGCATTGAGCGAAGATCCTTTTACTTACACTTTCCACGTATCGAATCGGTCGGCGCTGAGGTAACGTGGGAGCAACATGATTCAAGATCATTTGTAGGAATCTTGGATACATGAGAAATCTCTCACGCGCCACCGCTCTTCTCAGACGATCTATCTCGTAAAAGACCATCTGACTAAAGCTGTAACGCTTATTGTAAGTCAGAGCAGTCATCGCCGACTGCATGGTCGCGCCCATCCCATCAGTACCAGCCTTTCTCCCAGACATGCACACGATCATCACGTGCATGAGAAAGCGCCACTGGTCTAGCAAGAACCCCTTGCGTCTCTGAGTATCTCCCAAGGGACCAGAATATCCCATCCTCAGAAACGCACCATCTCGGAATGGAGCTACAAAGTCTGTCGGATTGTCTCTTGTTTCATCTCCGAACTGCAAAGCCACCCGGATTTGTTCAGATGAGAACTGAACTATCTGATTATTGACCGTTGCACGCATGACCGGGGGCTCGACTCGACAGTCATATTCCACCGTCTGCCAGAAATCTTCAATGTTTGGCAAAGATATCGACAGTGTTGTGGTAATCGCATGGAATATACGCGAGCGTAGTAGAAACGTGATGATTTCGCGGAAATCATCAACACCGCTCGCATCAGGGTCCAATGTGATGTACATGTTGTGCCCCGGGAAAAACTGTCGTTGGTTATCTCCACCTTCATCACCACCTGCACCACCTGCTCCAGCTACAGCAGCCATTTCTGCAACAAACAGGCTAAGTCAGATAAACGTCAAGGCAAATCACAAGTTCGCCTGTTACCATGAGCGAAGTTATGATTTATTCTGTATAGGCGAAGTTAGAGGTGGGGCGAAGTTGGGAACAACTTCGCCTCAACTTGAACTTCGTCTGTTAACTTTTAAGTAAAAAGGGCCAGGCGAAGTTAATGATAACTTCGCCTAACCACAACATCGCCTCATATACTGTTACATAATTAATTATCAGGTGAAGTTAAACCTCAGGCGAAGTTAAGAATAACTTCGCCTAACCTGTAAGTTCGCCTGAATATGAATCGGCAACAGTTAGGTTTCCGAATCGACGTGTAGTTGGTGAATTTGGAGATTGAGGATCTCGTAAAACATGTTTTTATGAAGTTCTAGACGATCAATATGATTACGACCACGTAATAACAAGTTTGAAAATCGGGTATTGAGATTTCGACAAAACAGGGTCGCGAATCGGGTCAATACGACCTTCGATTAACACCCATGACAAAGATTATACGATATATCAACCCTACACACCTTTAATCGGATTAGAATCGAAGTAAAATTAATCACAGATGAACCGATAGATAAGTTCGCTTGAGGTTTCAGTAAGATAAGTTCGCTGGGTTTTGAAAATAATAACCAGTTTGACCTTAAAAAACCTTTATATAGGGTCAGAGTTAGACAGGCGAAGTTATGGATAACTTCGCCTATTGCAGGCGAAGTTAAGGATAAGTTCGCCGGGTTTTAAACTTTACAAAACAAACCCCTATAAATTGAACAATTTGCAATTAAGTTTTAAAACATCCTTTAATGCGTTAAATGATACGATCAAGACCAAGTAACCAGGTATAAAAACATACAACTACATAAGTAAAATTTTTTTTTAAAATAAAGTACACGGGATCAAATTTCAGTCTCGAGGGGGACTACCATGTTTTAGAAAAGATCCGAACAGGAATTATACTAATTACGTGACTGTCACATAGATCCGTGTTCAGCTGTATTATGACATAAAGAAACAGGTTGTAAGCAGGTAAATAACTTAAAATGGTTTTCATCGTTTCTGTGATACGGGTTAGGTTCAATTAAGCTCAAAACTTAAATGGGCAACAACTCAGAGATTATGATGCCTCCTATCTATTCTCAAAGCGTATTTGGCTTTCCCCAAGTCACCCTGAGTTGACCTCGACCCGTAGTGTCTGATTAAATAGTAAGTACTCTTCGATCTTTAGACTCTTCTTCCCGTTTGTCTTTCTTACATCTTGATTGAGAGGTATTAACATTATGAACTCTAGAATGTCTCAATAACACACACATTTTTTTTTAAGTATTTACACAAACTCAGAGTAGTAAACAACTGCAAGTCCCGAATCTGGATCACTGCAGTTTCTTGACACGCTATCTTCACGGGAATCAGAACACTCACGGGCTCGTGTATGACTGGGTAATCGCTTTTCTGCCTATCATTCGGAAAGATATATATGGAGACATGCACAACTCTTAAGGAGTTTCCACGTAAAATCGAGTAGATTTAGTTAGTATCACTTCTACTTTTACGCACCATAAAAAGCTACCATGACATACAATGACTGTTCTAATGCCTTTTAGGCCTAATAACTTCACTAGTTAAGCACACAGAATCAGTATATCTATCACTTTCCAAGGTTGGATCAATTTTCTGTTAAACATAGTAAAGGAACTTCTTACGAAGTAGTAGACTTGAAAAATAATTTCATCTCCCAAAAAAAATTTTAACTTCTATCGCCCCGATCAAATCGAAGTTTTCAGGTAAACGGCTATCCCGAAGATCCAATGGATCAGCTGGACCGACCACATACAAGTATGTGTTCTTCTAACTAAGTATGAACGACTAATTTTCAGCGAAAGAATAAAAACACATCATAAACCGCCCCGGTCACTTTCAGTTATCTGGTTAATGGCTATCCTCATATTCTACAAGTAGAGATGAGGACCAAACATATCCGAAGATATGTCCTTCAAACTGAGGCAACCGACATAATTCTAAGCGATAGTGACGTTTTTTTTTTAAACAAAGACAAAAAGCACGGTTACTCGGGATTCATCATCCCATTCAGCTCAACAAGGTTTTGAAATCTAGTTTTGTCAAACGCTTTAGTGAACAAGTCAGCGAAATTATCTAACGTATCAACCTTTTCGAGCACAATTAATTTCTTCTCAGCACAATCCCGTATAAAATGATGACGGATGTCAATGTGTTTAGTTTTACTGTGCTTTACGGGATGTTAGTTACTGAGATAGCAGCAGTGTTATCAATGCAAATAGGAGTATGAGTGAAATTCAGACCATAATCGCGCAATTGCTGTTGTATCCAAAGAACCTGGGAGCAGCAGTTGGATGCTGCCATGTAATCTGCTTCGCAGGTTGAAATGGCGACTGAGGTCTGCTTCTTGCATTGCCATGACACTAATCTGCCTCCAAGAAACTGACATCCACCTGTTGTTGACTTTCGACTCTGATTGCACCCTCCATAATCAGAATCTGTGTAGGCGACCAACTCCAAGTCTCCTCCTTTCGTGTACCACAACCCCAGCTTAGGTTTGCCTTTGAGATACCGCAATATCCTATTCGCACCCTTCAAATGAGATTCTTTTGGATTTGCCTGAAAGCGTGCACAAAGACAAACTGCAAACATAATATCAGGCCTAGAAGCAGTTAAGTACAATAAAGAACCTATGATTGCCCGATATTGGGTGGAGTCCACGTCTGCATCGTTGTCTGAATCAGCACCCAATTTATGGTTGACGCAGACTGGAGTATCAAATGGAGTGCTGTCCTCCATCTTGAAGCGTTTGAGAACATCATGGACATACTTAGTCTGATGAATGAACATCCCATCTTTTTTCTGATCAACCTGCAGTCCTAAAAAGAAAGTTAGTTCACCCATATCACTCATTTCAAACCTCTTTTTCATGACGGCCTCAAATTCCTGACACATAGCGACTTTTGATGCAGCAAAGATGATGTCGTCCACATAGACTTGCACCAGAAGAAAGTCGCTTCCTTTTCTCTTAAAGAACAGTGTGCTATCAATCTTTCCCCTTTCAAACTCATTCTCAAGCAAGTAATCGGATAGAGTTGAGTACCAGGCACGAGGTGCCTGATGTAGACCGTATAGCGCTTTACTTAGCTTGTATACGTGATCAGGAAAGTCTGGGTCAGGAAAACCCGGAGGTTGCTCAACGTACACAACCTCATCGAATTTACCGTTAAGGAACGCACTCTTCACGTCTAACTGAAATACCTTCATCTCCTTGTGTGCAGCAAATGCCAAAAACAATCTAATCGCTTCTAATCTCGCCACAGGAGCAAACACTTCATTGTAATCGATCCCCTCTTGCTGATTAAAACCTTTTACAACCAGCCTCGCCTTGTTCCTGATAATAATCCCGTTTTCATCTCTCTTGCATTTGAAAACCCATTTTGTGCCAATCGCATGCACATCCTTCGGTTTTGCAACCAAATTCCATATCTCCATCTTCTTGAACTGGGCTAACTCTTCTTGCATGGCTTCGACCCACGAGCTGTCCTTGAGAGCCATTTGATAGTTCTTTGGTTCAATCTGGCTGATGAAGCAGGTGTACAAGCATTCGTTGATTATGCCCGTATCTTTAATGCTTGTGTAAACACAGGTGTGCTCATTCAAGCTTTGTCTTGTTTGTACACCGTCGGACAGATCACCTATCACGTTCTCCAAAGGGTGATTTTTGTGAACTCTCGTAGTCGGAACCGAACTGACTTGCAGATTATCTTCCAGGTTCGAAGGTAGCTCATCAATGGGTGATTGTTGTTGAGAGTGAAACGGATTGAAGAATTCCTCTTCTGTAGAGGCAGCAGGGGTATCGACAGCATTTGACGAGGAAGGTTGACATTCATCATACTGTGGTCGTTGCACCAAAGTGTCTTCCTCATCGTAAATCATCTTCGTAGCAATTCTCTCATCAACTTCTGCACAATCCAAGTAAGGCATGTTAAAAGATTTAAAAAGTCTATCATAGTCGAAAACCCCGGCGGGTCCCGTGCTTGGTTTTGGTGATTTGTAACTTGTGATATCAGTGTTACACACCACCTCAACCTTGCTGGTCGATGTATTAAAGACTCGTCTGTTGGGAGTCCCAACAACATATCCGACTAAAATACCTTCGTCGGCTATTTCACCAAATTTAGAATTTGTCTTTAATATCGAACACGGGGACCCGAATGGTTCGAGACCACTCAAGTTGGGCTTTCTCCCATGCATAAGTTCATAACATGTTTTATTCAATCTTTTAACAGCTAAAACTCTATTAAGGATATAACAGGCTGTTGCAACAGCTTCAGCCCAGAACACCACAGGAAGTTTCGAATCAGCCAGCATGGTTCTGGCTCCTTCAATTAACGTTCTGTTCTTCCTCTCAGCCACCCCATTTTGTTGCGGAGTATACGGTGCGCTGTACTGGTGTTCTATCCCTTTCTGTAAGCAGAAGATCTCCATCTGATAGTTTTTGAACTCTGTCCATTGTCACTCCTGATGTATTTAACTCTTTTCCCCATAATATTCTCAACCTTGGTAATCAAATTTATTACCATCTGAACCGTTTCATCCTTTGACTTCAGGAAATATACCCAAGAGTATCGAGAGAAATCATCAGTGATCACTAAGCAGTATGATGTTCCACCTAGGCTTTTTACATTCACGGGACCGAAGAGATCCATGTGAAGTAGGTCTAGGGTACTGACTATTGAATTAACCTTCTTGGTGTGATGGGATTTCTTGTGTTGCTTTCCCTTTTTGCACGATAAGCATTGGTCTTCAAAGTTGAAATTCTTCAAGGGAACACCCAGCACCAGCCCATTCTTGACATTGTAGTTCATTTTCCGAAGATGAATATGCCCCATTCTTCGATGCCATAACTCGGACTCCGATTCAGTTGCTTTTGACAGAAGACACGATTCTTCTGTTGCCATCTCAGTCGACCTCATGTCCATAATATACGTATTCTTTTCCCTTGGAGCCTTCATTACAATCCAATCCTCTGGTATCTTGAAACCAGGATACAGCACGATCGCCTCATTCTTGGTAAAGTGCACTATGTACTCTTTGTCACAGATCTGCGATACACTCAGCAGATTATGCTTCAGTTCTTCAACGAAATTCACTTTCTCTAACGTCATTTTTCCATTAGTCACCGTTCCAATTCCTGTAATCCTTCCACCGCTCTCTCCAGCAAAACTCACTCTTCCTCCCTGAACAGGTTTCCATTCGTGTAACAAATTCTTGTTACCCGTCATGTGCCGGGAACAGCCGCTATCCACAACCCATAGATTGTTTGCAGCCCTGTTCAACTGTTCCTGCACGATTAAAGCACAGGATTAAAATCTGGGGACCCAAGACCTATTGGTCTTGGGTCGATACATCCCGTACTTTGGCTGTCCAAAGTTAGTATTAGTATAATTTCTGTAAGTCCTAAAAGGACATCTTCTTGTAGATTGACTATGAGGCCATCCAAACCTTCGTGAATTAAATGAATTATTACTTATGGTTTGGTTGTTAGCAGTGAAAAACTGAGATCGATTTCTTTGAAAACCTGGATTAGTCCAATGTCTGAACTTTGATGAGTTTTCATTTTTACCATTATAGTGATTACCGTTAGTTCTATTCTCAGTTTTTGAAGGCCTCATACCTCTGAATCTCTGCTTCAGAGGGCAATCAGCAATCAGGTGTCCTAATTGATTGCATCTGAAACAACTCTTGTGTTCAACTTTCTTCTCAATAGTTGTTTTAGATGTCGAGGCTGCATTACTGCCCGTTTGTCTCACATATGGTGGGACATACGGGTTAAGTGGAGAATTCTTTTCATTTGTTTTATTTTCCTCTCCACTTTTTAGTAACACTTCCTCTACTTTTGTCTCACTCGACTCGGATGTCTTGTCCGAATTTGATGAGACAGAACTAGGAACAGAAATCTTAACACTTGAAACAGGCTTACTCGTTTCGCCTTTACTAACTTCTGGATCTTTAATAGTAACCTTAACCGGAACTGTCTGACCTAATTCAACATCGACAGATTTCTGATTACTAGGATCATAAGTATAGTTATGATTGTAAGGTGGTGGAACTTCATGATATCCAATTCCTCCCCTTTTAACTGGGGAACCTTGATCACTAACGAGGTGATCAAGTATAGCGGAGGAATTTCTAAATTGCTCAAGTTTCCTGTTTAGTTCCACCACTTTCACCTGGTGATCAGCTATCTGTTTATCCCTTTCAGCTATTAGTTTGGTTTTCTCTTCTAACACTTCATAGCTAAGATCAATTACTTGTATTTTCTCAGCTAGACTGGCTTTAAGACTTCTAATATCTTTCTCACTAGCTTTTATTTTTACCTTATAACTGTTTTCTCTAGCTTTAGTGAAATGATGATCTTCTTTTAATGTTTTAAATTGAGCATCCAAACTAACAAACTGATCAGTTATAGTTGTCAATTGTTCAGACAGATTTTCACATTTAGTACAAGGGAGTTTGGTACTTACCTCGGAGAGCTGGTCTGTCACTTCTGCCATGTAAACTTCATTTTCGCCAGTCACTTTCTCACTTCCTTCAGTTTCGATGTTCGCCAAATTAGCCTGTTCGAACACTTCCTCAACATGCAGATTCCAGTTGTACTCCCCGTTCTGTCTGGATATCATCGCCCTATTCTCACTACTTCCACCACTATGTTGTGTAGACCTGTTCTGACTGCGTTCTACCCGTTCATTTGTGCACTCTTTCGCAAAGTGTCCATTTTGTTGACAGTTATAACATCGCACCTTTGACTTGTCAAAACCTGGTCTTTCACCAACAAACTTCCTATCAGTCTTCTTCATAAACTGTTTAACCCTTCTCACAATCATCGCCATCTGCCACTGCAGATCCATCTCTTCCAGATCATCAGCATCGATCTGATCATAGTCTTCATCTAAAGTTGCAGGATCAACAATCTTGCCTTTAATGTAATTTTCATACGAAGCAATGAAAGATGCATAGAGAGCAAACTGCTGTTCAGCAGATTTAACACTCATGGGCATCTTTGAGTAGTTGTTGTTCGAAACACTTGGGGAAAAACTACCCTTGGTTGCTTGAGGTTTAGAAGCATTAGTTCCACTAGCTACAAAACACACATCACCATTCATGTTGAGAGATACATGACCTTCATGTGTTGAGTTAGCGCCCGACTCTCCCTTTGAGTAGTAAGCAGATGATTCAGACTTCGAACTTGAACTTGAGTTAACTTTTGCACCATACATTCCCGGATCTTGAACCTGATCAGTTGGTCTCTTTTCGAACCATGTTCAGTTCAAAAGTTCTTAGTTTGTTGACTGCTGTTTCTAAGTCATAGTCGGCAAACTCTTTATCTTCTCTCATCAAGACAGTGTACATCTCCCATTTCGGTGGGAGAGCATCAAGAAGCTTTTCAACGATCTCATCTTCTTTGTAAGCAATGGAATAATTGCTTAGTTCGGTCATCAGATGATAATATCTCGTGATGATATCATCAAGTGATTCATTCTTCAGATACTTGAACACCGAGAATTGGTTTTTAAGTAGTTTAATCTTGGATGCCCGAATCCCCACATTACCCTCAAATCGGTTTTCAAGTGCTTCCCAAAGCTCTCTGGCAGTTTTATACTTCCTGAAGGTGTGAAGAATCTCTTGTGGAAGAGCCATAGTAATCGCAGCATGAGCTTTGCTTTCAGCCTCATACATTTTCTTCTCTTCTTCTTCCATCTTATTGTATTTCTTTATCTGTTCACGACCCTCATACAAAGCAGTTGGTGGAATGTATCCATCTTGAATGCACACCCACATCTTAGCATCTTGATATTTGACATACTGCTCAAACCGATCCTTCCAAGCCACGAAATCGGTACCCTTGAGCATCTTCGGTGCCTTAGTAGCTGAACCTGCTTCCACTTCCATCTTCACCAGTTCGGTAATGTTTATTGAAGTCATCTTTCACGAAACACAAAGAAACCCGAAAAATAAAAATTTTATTCTTAACAGTACTGTAGGCGAAGTTAAAGTTAACTTCGCTTAAGTCTTATCTTCGCTTGAATTCGTAACTTCGCTCTCCTTTTTAAATTCGCCTGATTTGGCGAAGTTGAGAATAACTTCGCTTAAGTTAAGCGAACTTGTGAGGTTAGGCGAAGTTATGGGTAACTTCGCTTGAGATAAGCGAACTTGAGAGGTAGGCGAAGTTGTGGATAACTTCGCTTAACCTTATATCTTCGCCGAAACCCTACGAACAGTAGCGGCAACTTCGCCTGATGAACACGATGATTTTGCAGGTTTGATTTCTGGATTTTGCGAGGTATGCGAAGGTGTTATGGGTTGTTTTTGATGGTGGGAGGTGAGTAGGACACAAAAAATCAGTAAACTCGTCCCGCGAATAGTCGAACGGAACGATTTCTACACCCGCATGATAATCCCGAACCACACAATCACGAGCAAAAGCTCTTATACCAATTGTAGGTTCCCAGCCGGATCTACACGGAATATCTCGTTCTACGTAGGTGCGGAATCCCTACGTAAGACGTTACGAGCGTAGAAGACGATATACGTTAACACGATCGAACACACGTTACAATAAACAAAGACACGTTGTATTGCAACTGGAAACACGTGATATCAAATCACCGATTACAAAACTCGTAAACACTCTGACTCGTACAATAATGACTCAATTTCTTAACTCAGCCGTAACCTAATCTATATATAAGACGACAACTTCGCCTAGCAAGTTCAGGCGAAGTTGTTAGTAACTTCGCTTGTTCCACAAGTTCGCCTATATCAGCGAACTTGTGAGAACTTCGCTTACATACAAAACACAAATCCAACTAACTCGATTACAGACACTATATACTGAACTACTGACATCATGAACCAGCGAACTTGTGAGAACTTCGCTTACATACAAAACACAAATCCAACTAACTCGATTACAGACACTATATACTGAACTACTTACATCATGCACCAACATATATATATATATATGTATATATATATATATATAGGGGATGGATCTTGCGAGAAGTGATATTAGAGCGAGAAGTGGATCTCAGCCGTTGATTACATAAATCAATGGTTTAAAATACAAGATGGTATTTTTGTAATTAAGTTGATGATTTGGTCAGATGTTTTATGCTTAAAAGGACAAAATCGTCAAAATAATGTAGGCTTGTAATATGTAACGTCTGGAAACCCTTGTTTCACTCCCAAACGGCTCCAATCAATCCTCCTGATGAAATCTGTTTCTACATATGAAATTGGTACACCAAATCGACGAGTTTAACTACGGTGATTCTGCTTGCTAGTGTATAAGAAGCGATCGATCATCACTGCCAGTGATTGGGTTGTTGTAAACCATAATTGGGGTTTTTTATTTGCTACAGTGGCCGAACCCTACACAAGGAATCAAGGTATGTTGGATAATTTGTGATGTTTGTTTGAATCAGACTAACATATAACTAAAAGATGCATACATTCAGATTTTTTTTAGTTGTGGTTCATCAGCATGTTGCCCTACTCCTGATTAGTTGGTTCATTTTTTTTTTGGTTCACTTGAGAATTATAGTTTTAAAAATACATCTAATCGTATGTGTAATATATGTTGTGGATGCTTAATTTTGTATTGTTTACTAGCATTAATTGATGGTTAGACCAAGTGTAAGGTCCTATTCCTGTGTAGATGTATGTTAGAGTGTTGTTTGATTATAAAATAAGTATTACTGAGTTCTCTAGTTATTAATGGCTACATTAGGTATTTTATTTAATATAAAATTGTGAATTATATTGGCATGTCGTACTCACGAACGGAATCGTTCACAATGTCAACTAGTAAGTTTGGTCTTAATCTACGATTAGTATAAGCAGACTTTTAGTTGATGTATATGATACGTTATCAGACTGTGTATGATATGTGTAGGGTATACATATAGTGTAAGGGCACTTTATGTTGATGTGTATGATATGTTAATAATTGTGTAGGCCGATATGTTGAAATGCGAAGTGTATATGATTTCTGTGTAGGGCGTTGGTGATAATGTGCAGGGTATACATATCGTGTAAGGAAACACTTTTTGTTGATGTGCATGATATGTTAGTCTGTGTAGGCTAATATGTTAAAAAGTGAAATACATATGATTTTTGTGTAGGGTGTTGGTGATAATGTGTAGGTTATAGATATTGTGTAAGGAGACTTTTTTGGTATGTATGATACATTAGTAGATTGTGTAGGCTGCTATGATAAAATGTGAAGTTTATATAAAATCTGTGTAGGCTGGTATGTTGAAGATAATGGATTGTATTAAGTTAATTTTTTGTGTTCTTTGTTTTTATTTATTCAATACAAGTAGTTTGTTATAGGTGCATGATAAATGGTTTTTGTTGATTATGATGTCAGATGGTAGCTTTTACACGTTGCTGTTTGTATGTATGGTTAATTGGTGGTTGATATTTATAGATATTAGATGATTCATTGGGAAAGAAATGTTAAAAAAAAACTTAATAACTATACTATATGCTTTGGATTAGTATTTAGATGTTTAGTTACTATAGTAATTGTTTGGTGTAAGATTTAAATTCTATATACATGGTAAATCGAATAGTGGTGTGTAAGGATTATTTGCAAATTGTGTAGGCTGTGTAGGGGTTAAGCTGAGTATACATCATGCTAAGTGTAGGTTGTGAAAGGTATATCAGCAAATTGTTAACCTATGTAGGTATTAATTTTGAGACCATATTATGTTATGTGTAGGTTGTTTAGGAGTTAAGTTGCATATGTGTATGGATATTAATGGCTATGCAGGGATACATTAGTTGCATTGCATATACGTAGCTTGATTAATTGCTTGGTTAATGTGATGATCTGTATGTGCATATGTGTAGGAATATCCCTACACAACCGTTAAAGAAATCTCAAAGTTCCTACACTCTACATTATGAATAACATGATGGTCGGTGTAGGTGGTATTATGAACAATTGTAGAATGTGTAGGTATATTCACATTTCTTACAATAATTAGTCGTAACCTAGATATGGAAAAAAATGAATAGACTTGGTAACATGCCAAATTTGATTTAAGTACATGTCAAACTGGGTTGAGCTGGCACCAAAATTTTTAGTGTTCACTATTTGGATGTCATAAATAGTTAATGAACTAAATTTGAGCAATATCTATATTATAAAAGCAAAAATAAAATTGTTTTGCATATTTCAAGTGTTGGATTTAAGTACGTGTATATTTATACTAATATCTCTGTTTATTAAAAAGATGATATATAGGTGCTATATATATTTGTTTATAGCGTGGTATAATATTTTTAATATAAAACTAGTTACATTAATGTTTAATGTGTTTCTAAACTTTGGTTTGTTTATATTATAGACACATAATAATATTATTTTTACAGGGTTAGGTTCAAATAAGAAGTTTGATTTTTCTAAGAAGGCTAGGAAGGAGGGTATTTTAGTCTAACACTTAAATATCAAAACCCATTTAATTTAATTTCAAAAACTCACTTACATTAATTTCAAAAACCCATTTACATAAAACACAGTTATATATTTACTCTCTACAACCACCACCATTCCACCGCCCACCGCCACCACAACTGTCACCCACCGCCACCGCCACCACCTCGCCGGAAAAGTCCGGAAAAACACAATGGAAAACACTATGAAAAACACAATGGAAAAAAACACAATGAAAAAAAAAACACAATGAAAAAATCACAATTGTATGACACAATGTAAAAAATACAATGGAAAAAACACAATAAATAAAAAAACACAATGAAAAATACTATTGTATAACACAATTTTGTAAGACACAATTTGGTAAAACACAATTTGTAAAAAAGCCACTATTTTTTTTTAAATTTTATATTATAATATGGTACTCATATGAAAGATAAAAAGACACTCGTTATTATGGTGAATTTGCTTTTCAATAAAAACATACTAAAAAAAATTATGGACGTTTAAAAGTGATAAAGAATTTGGCATGTGCCTTGCATGTGGAGAGAGAAAGACAACAAATGTGTTATTTCTTTTATACCCTTCCCCTTTTGTTCACACTTGATTTCCCCCTAAACTAATCTCAACCCTCTATGTTCAAAATCAATGGACAAGATTATTTCTTATCCTTCCTACAAAAACTATATTTCCTATTATAACCTAACCCTATTTTTACATTCAAAGGTTACCCGGTAAAAGACGGAAGCTCGATTCAGGCATTAATGCTAATTAAAGAATCAGATATTTTGGAGCTTCTCTCGATTCAAGATGATTGAATATTGATAAAGGAGTATGCATATAATGAGTAGTATGTTTATTGGTTATCGAATGTCGTGTTTTGTTTAAGATATATAGGAAACCTAATGCTTTATTAATATGTTTTGATCGGTTTGCGTGAGTTGCGAAAAAAAAATAAAAAAATGGACAATTATGTACTTCATAAATTTTATTGTTTAATCATTTTGTGTAATTGTTTAAGATCAATGACAATAGAAGTTCTTTATCGCGGTTTATCAAACAAAAATAATTTCAAACCTACGGTTCGTATAACTAAAATTGATGGTATTAAACAAATTCATTCTAATAATATTAATGGCATGATCAAAATTACTATTGCAAATGATTGAACTAGTGTCCCAATTCTTAATTTGAACTCATATCAAACATAATTTGAAATTGTATCTGGTCTTGAGTTATTTGAAATTAAAGCTTGATATTAATTTAGGTGGAGGAGACCATATCAACTTGTGTTGGTTTGGGTTAAGTACTTAAGTTTATATAATTAAAGATTAAATAATAAAAAATAATGAATTGTAACTTACTATTAATTGTGATTAGTTACCAAAAAAGTAATAACTAGCATTTTACTAAAATACCCATGTATTTAAATAATCCAAAAATAAAAAAAGTAAATTTATGATTGGTCTAACTGACTTCTCGCACTTCTCGCCATAAGAATACTTCTGAAATGAACCTAATCATATATATATATATATATATATATATATATATATATATATATAGGTGATTTTTTTTAAACGTGATTTTTTTCTTAAAATGTTAGATTAATTTTAAAAAAATGTTTTTAGGCAAGCTATTAATTTCACCATACATATAGGCAAAGTTATCATTAACTTCGCCTAACGACCTGTTTTCCTATATATATATATATATATATATATATATATATATAGGAAAACAGGTCGTTAGGCGAAGTTAATGATAACTTTGCCTATATGTATGGTGAAATTAATAGCTTGCCTAAAAACATTTTTTTAAAATTAATCTAACATTTTAAGAAAAAAATCACGTTTAAAGAAGCAAAATCCCGAGTAGAACCAACTAAGAATCAAAGTAAAGAATTTACAACAACTGAAAATTAATTGTTAAAATGGTTTAACATCTCGGATAAGGATCAAACGTTCTAGGTTCGACCAAAAAACACTGTTCAACACACACTTTACTAGAGCTGGTCCATTGTGGGTATTGTTGTCCACTTAAACCCATGCTTGTAATACTTACTTAAAGGGGTAAGACCGGACACAATTTAGATTTGTATGAGCTAGTGGGACCCACACTCAAGATCCAAGAAACCACTTCGCCAAGTTTCACTACAATTATACTGGACCAAGTCAACCCAACTTGACTTAAACATTTTGCCACATGATCAAAATAGTTTTGACACAATATACAACCTACAAACTCTATTTGGTCCTTTCAAGCAAGATTAACTGTTTAGTAGTTTCCTTCATGGTGGTTTAGCACGGCACTTGACTTAACTTATGCTTGTGCATTTTGCTTTATGCCTTTTGGCTGTTATTTGCATTGAGTATTTTGCATTAAACTTTTTAGATTTATGCCTTTTTGATATTTTGACTTTTTCATAATCCACTATGTTAGACAATTTACAGACTTCTACAAGATTCAGCACCACCGCGCAACAAAGTGTCACACAAATTCTGTCTTCTGTTTGCATTAGCATTTAGGTCTACGCCATCGTGCAACAAAGTACGGAGCTTTGTAAGAATAAATATTAATACATAGGGTTTATATATATATATATATATATATATATTACATTTATAGAAATTAGATATTTTAAGTTGTGATCAAGTGACATGAGGCTTGAGTATGAATCGACCTTTCAACTCGGTCCTTACGCAAGACTTAATTAAGTAAACTAGACCCTAAGATGTGTCCCACTAAGAACATGTTCATTAATTTCCAATAAGTCAACGATCAAACCAAATGTCATTCTCAAGGGTTAAGCCTGCCGATACATAGATTACAGAGTCTATACGTTTCAGCTACAGTACCTTACGTGTGTTGACCTTACTGTTAACACGAAGATTCATAACATCTCCCTTTGAGATTGTATAAACAGAATAAACAAACACATATATATTTTTTTATTATTAAAGGTTACTCTGGATTTCTCATACCATTTAGTTGAATTAATTTTGAAAAACGTGTAAGATAAAAAGCTTTAGTATAAAGATCAGCTAAATTATCTAGTGTATCAACTTTCTCCAACACAATAACCTTTTCTCAGCATAATCCCGTATAAAGTGATGATGAATTTCATTATGCTTAGTATTACTATGTTGTATGGGATTATTAGTTGCTAAGATGGCTGCACTGTTATCAACTAAAATAGGAGTATAAAATTCATATCATAATCACACATTTTTTATTGTATCCACAAAACCTGTGAGCAGCAACTTGATGCTGCAATGCATTTTGCTTCACATGTGGAGATAGCAACTTAAGTATGCTTTTTTACACTGCCACGACATTAGTCTTTGTAACACCCCGGCTAAAGCGGAAACGCCTGAGTGTGACGTACAGATTGCTCAAACACACGTGACACTATTAGGTGACCATAATAACATTATTTCAATTAAATCATCATGTAACACAAGTTTATCAAATAATACAAGTTGAAACAATAACTAAATAAATGATAAGTTGTTCTTTGAATATCCTATAGGCATGTTATGTGTCTTCTAACTTTCATCCTCATATCTTTACACCTGTAACATATGTATAAATTAAAGTCGGCTATGAACATAGCTGGTGGGTTCCCACAGTTTTACATACATACATACATAAAAATCATACAATTCATGGACAAGTGATAAACGAGCAAGTAAAGTCCTTTCCAGTTGGTATCAACCAACGTACTCGGGTAATCGCGCAAGTGAGGTCCTTTCCAGTTGGTAGCAATCAACGTACTCGGATAATGAGGCCCTTTACCACTCGATACAAATGGGCCAGAGTGCAAAGGGGGGCATATGATCCTTATTGAGGCTACCACGTGCAAGTAAATTCGAGCAAGTAATCAAGTAACACACAAGTCCATATAGTGAATTGTAGTTATTAAGCGAAATCGTAATACATTGAATTTGTAATAAGATACATATGCCACCCCCAAAATATGAAAATGTTTAAAAAGGGGTTGTGAGAAACTCACATCGAAATCGAAGACAAACTTGTAATAAATGCCGAAAGCACAATAACGAAACCAAAGCGGTCAAACGTCAAGAACTATAAATGAAATAAATACGGAATTTAAAGACTAATCCCACGGAGTTATTAAAGTTTATAATTTGTTGAGAACATGCATTATTTTATTATTTTAAGGCATGAGTTATTTTAATATTAATCTAAGTTTTAATGGTTTTAACGAATGTTAAGCTAACGAAATAAAGTTTAACAAATTATGAATTAACATTCCCGAATCAAGGTTTAATGGCTTAAAAGTTAACGAATTAAAGTTCAACGAGCGAATTAAAATTAATAAATTAAAGTTGACGAGTTAACGTTAACGAATCATGATATAAACTAATTTTAAATAATTTAACGAAATATCTTATTTGCATATTATTTAATTAATAACTTATTATTAATAAGTGAACTTTAATATTTATGAAATATGGATTTTAAGGGTACAAGGTTTATCTCAAAAACGACAACAGTTGTGTACTATAAAGATTAGCGACTACAATAATAAGATAATGTTATATTAACAAGGTTAAAGTTAACGAACGGTTTTAATGGGTTAAGTTAACGAACTAAAAAAATAGTTTTTAACAAGTGTGGAGATTGAGGTTTAGTTGAATATATATATATATATATATATATATATATATATATATATATATATATATATATATATATATTTAAGTTATAAAAATAATTGTATTTGATTTATTATGATTTTAAATTAAAAACAAATTGACTAATAATATATAATAAAACTTGTTTCTAAAAAATATAACCCATTATGCGCTGACCCGGGTTCGAACCCGGGTGTGAGGTATTACAACAACAAGACTTAACCACCAGACTACCTTCAAAGTTGTTTCAAAAGCATGAATAAAAATATTTAAACTATACCTACAAGTTCATCTTCTTCTTCATAAAAACCCTAGATGTTCAATTCGTGTAATATAATTCACGTTTGATTTAATTAGCATAGGGTTTTGATACACGGTTAAAAACGAATCAAATGCATATAATACTTACTTGGTATCGTTGTGTTTTGATGACGAGCGAAGGTGGTCAGAGTTCGGACCTTGGACGAACAGTTACGGGATTTACAGGGTTTTCTTGGCTAAATCGTTGATAGGGGTACGTTTAGATTAAGTCTAGTATCCTTTTTATTGGTGTAATTGCGTCAAAAACGAGTTAATCCTTTTGATTTGATCGCGGCTTAAAGTCCGGCAATGATTACGGGATTATTGACAGTTAAAGGTTGTTAAATCACAATTAATATGTCGATTATATTATAAACTCATCGGTTAATGATATTGTAATATTTAAACTGATTGGTTAACGAGATCTACAGCCCAAAACGCGATTTTCCGGTGCCGGATTCTGGTGGCCGGAGGAACCAACGGAAAAACGTGGGGACGAGGGGGGGGGGGGGGTGGGGCTGGGTTAATATTATAATTTAAAAGAATTTTCAATTTAAGTCCCTCAAGTTTCAGATTCCTTTTAAAACAGATTTAAAGTTTATTTACTAAATGGACCTTGTACTTTGAATTGTGATAAAAACTTTGATAAATGCTATAGATCTTGGATATTATCACGTAATAAACCCGTGTAGTTCAGAACCCGAATAAACAAGGAATATTAAATCCTCCGAGTTTCGTTGATTGCACAAAACAATTAGAAAACAAACGAGCAATAATCGTAACTAATCGAGAACGTTATATAGAACAACGAACATGAACGAACACGAATGCATTGAAGCGATGAAATTAATCGGTTTAACGAATATAAATAAATGAATATGAAACGAAACTTTAAGATATATATATATATATATAAACAAAAACCGAAAATTTAAAATGGGTTGGTTTTACGGGTTTGAAAAGTAACGAATGTTACAGTCTTCCTCCCAGAAATTGACAACCACAAGTAGTAAACTTCATGTTCTGATTACATCCCCCGTAGTTAGAATTAGTGTATGCCATAAGATCCAAATCTCCACATTTTGGATACCAGAGTCCCAGCTTCGGCTTTCCTTTGAGATACTTCAAGATCCTCTTTAGTCTTTACTGCCTTCAAGTGTAACCCCAGAGGATTAGCCTAAAAACAAGCACACAAACAAAATGCAAACATAATGTCAGGTCTAGAAGCAGTAAGATACATTAAAGACTCTATTTTGGAGCGGTATATTGTTGGATCAACGTCTTCGGTGCTTTCTGAGTCAGGTCCAAGCTTATGATTTACACAAATCGGAGTGTCATAAGGTGAGATATCCTCCATATTAAACTCCTTCAACATGTCATGGACATACTTCATCTAACGGATGAACATTCCATTTTTCTTTTGGTCAACATGCGGTCCCAAAAAAGAAAGTAAGCTCCCCTATAGCAGTCATTTCAAATTTCTTCTTCATGACCCGCTCGAAATCCTGACACATTTCCTTTTTTGATGCCTTGAATATAATGTCAACCACATACACCTAGACCAACAGAAAATCCTTTCCATGCCATTTGACAAACAACGTGTTGTCTATCTAACCTCGAACAAACCCATTCTCTTGAACAAACCCATGCCCGAGGTGCCTGATGTAGACCATATAGAGCTTTACTCAGATGATACACATGATCTAGATAGTCTGGATTGGTGAACCCCGGTGGTTGTTCGACATAAGTCAACTCATCAACTCTGCCATTTAGAAACGCACTAGACTTTAAAATCCTTGTATGATGCAAAGCTAGAAAATAGCCTTATAGCTTCCAATTGTGCTACAAGTGCAAAAACCTCATTGTAATTTATTCCTTCTTGCTGATTAAATCCTTTCACCACTAACCGAGCCTTATTTCCTATAATAACTCCCTTATCATCTTTTTTACACTTGAACACCCATTTTGTTCCAATAGCATATATATCACTCGATTTTTCAACCAAAGTTAACACATCCATCTTCTTAAATTGAGCGAGAGCCTCTTGCATGGCTTCAACCCAGGTGCTATCTTTTAATGTCATTTGGTAGTTTTTGGGTTCAACTTGACCAATGAAGCAAGTGTAAAGGCATTCATCAATGATACCTGTTTCTTGCATTTCAGCATAAACACACATGTTTTCTGCAATACTCTTCCTTGTCTTCACGCCGACATTTGGGTTTCCAATGATGTTCTCGAGTGGGCGATCTTTGTGAACTTTCATATTAGAGTTAGATCGACCACCAAATCGTCGCCCAAATTTGTGTCAAACTCCTCTGACTTACTTTTACTAGGAAGGGGTTATGAAAGTCATCATCATTCCTATTTTCAAAATTGGAGGCGCTTGGCTTATCAAAGTCACTACGGGAGGTACTATTTGATATTTGAATAGCAGACTCCTCTTCATCATATAGCATCTGAGTTGCCAACTTTTCTTCTAAATCTATATCACACAAATCAGGAATGTTAAAAGATTTAAAGAGTTTGTCATAATCGAAAACCCCTTCGGATCCTGAACAAGGTAGAGGTGCTGAGTAATTTGTAATGTCCGTGTTACACACCACTTCTATCCTGTTATTTGGTATGTTAAAGAACCTTTTATTTAGTGAGCCAAATACGTAACCAACAAAGAAACCTTCATCAGCCACTTCACCAAACTTTGAATTTTTCTTTAAAATCATGCAAGGGGATCCAAAAGTTTCAAATCCTTTCATATTAGGCTTTCGTTTATACATTAATTCATAACATGCTTATTCAATCGTTTAAAAATAAGGACTCTATTAAGGATATAACCGGCTGTAGCAACAGCCTCTGGCTATAACATGACGAGCAGCTTGGAATCAGCCAGCATAGTTCTTGTAGCTTTGATTAGGGTCATGTTCTTCCTCTCTGCCACTCCATTCTGTTATGGTGTATATAGTGCACTGAATTGATGTTCTATCCCTTTATGTAAATAGAAGATCTCCATTTGAGAATTCTTGAACGCAGTGTCATTATCACTTATAATATATTTAACTCTTTCGCCAATTACATTGTAAGGCCCCTATCCCGGTGCCATACATTGGGTGTTTGATGTGACATTCGTCATTTTTAAAAACCCGACACTCATTTTAAAATTTTGATAATTTTCGGATCATCAATTATTCATAAAATCTCCGCAGTATTTGATTGTGTTATTTAATTGTTTATAATTATTGGTGTTCTTCAAGACGGGTCAACCGCCTTCTACACATCCTCTCTAAATTCCCGCCCTTTGACTCGTTTTTACAAGTCTTGGATGAACATAGACTATTTTTTGTTAATAATGAAATTCCTCCTTTACTAAAGTGGGTCAAAACTCATTAATTTGGTGATTAATATTGCTTAAGACTAGCCTTATGACTAGCTTATGCAATTAATCACTTCAACCTTGTTATTAACGATTTTAAGCGTATATAAAGGCTCTCCAACTTCTATAAATTACCACAACACTTTACACTCTCAATTGTTCTCTCGCTTTTTAATTGGTGCTAAAATCCAAGTTCAAGTTCTTCTTTCTTCTTTGATATTCCATCATCGGGTAATTATTGTCTTATTTCAGTACAACATACCATGTGATCATCATCATCATCATGTCATCACTTTAAATTAACAACTGTGGTTGTGTTTTCATTATCGCTTGTCGGCACGCTAATGTTTGTTTAAAAAATGTTTTATGTTAAAAACTTACTTTTGCAAAACTAATAAACAAGACTAATATTTTCCAACATGTCACGCCACTTATCATTTCAAGCATATTAGACATAAACCCTAATCAAAACTGAGTTCATGTCTGACCAAAAACATGAACTACTCGTTAAACTTGTTTTGTTAAATAATATTCGACTCGGAAACGGACGGAAATCATTAAAATTAACTAATAATTATTATAACCTTTACTTTTATAAATTGATTAAAAATCAAATAACTAACCTATTTTATTTAACTTATAAAATAGAATAAAATACATTTTTAACAAACTTTTCGTTTAAGAATTATAAACCGAACATGTCGGCCATCTATTTCTTATCTTTCCTCAACCTTATTTTGATCATAGTTATCTATTTATCTAGGGTCTCTTATTGAACCGAACCCTGTCGGATTCACTCACTTAAAGACATCTTTGCTTATTTACTCATTCTTGCTTATTTAACATGTGAGTTCTTCATAACCCCATTTTAATGTTTTATAATATTTTGGGGGTAGCACGTCACAAGTTTTCTTTTGTTAGTTATGTGATTGTTTACAAACCGATTCACTTATATCGTACATGTTAGTATTATTCGTGCATATTGTTTATGATTATATGTGAACTTGCTTGCAACTTGTTTATTGTTTTTATGGTGGAAGTTACGCAAATGCATACACATAGTGAGAGGGTCCGACGGGACGTACCCGCGCCGTCTAACGTTACGACTTCGGTTGTTTACGTAAGGTGGTTTTCATTTCCCCGACTTCAACGGCTTCGGCTAAATGAACGGGAGGACGACACTATTTGATTTCATTTACTTTACGCTTGAATACTTATTGCATGACGATTGTGGAATCGAGAGTTTTATATATATATGTATACGCAAAACCTTATGAAAACTCACCAACATGTGTTGTTGGCAAAATATATTATTTTCAACGCGCTGCAGGTTGATACGATGAAGTGCTAGGACAAGAAAACTAGTTATGATTTAGGATTATTTCAATGAATAATATTTGTTTCATTTAGACTTAATGTTATTTGTCTTATTATCAGACTATTTGTGTACTTGCGAAGTTGTGGAATATAATAAATATATTGTCACTATTAATAGTGTTACGAGCTTATGAGTGATTTGTACGTTGCACCCGGGCGTATTCCGCTTAAAGCCGGGGTGTTACATATTGGTATCAGAGCCATGACTATAATATAGGTGGTTAGACGTAACGACCTAGTATAGTTATAGTTTATTTTTAGGGCCCCAACTACATGTATACTATATTTGTTATGTGCCCGCACTTATATTAAAAGTTCATTCGTATGCTTTTATTTATTTTTATAGTATTTTATAGCATCGCCTGCACACATATCCACACACAGATTCCAAGGCCTACGCTTAAAACAAATATTTTCAAATCGATTATATTTCGGTTTTCCGATATTTCGTACCTAAGGATGAGCAATGCGCACAAAACCAATCAGACGCGGACCCGGTTGCTTACCTGGAGAGTTCGGAAAGGGCATGAAACCTATTAAGCCAAAGCATACCACACAAAACACCATAAGAATCACAACTTTATGCTTTCAAATGTTACCATGTTCTCTTTGTGAAAAGAATATGGCTACACTCCTAAGGATGTCACACAATTCATGGTGGTTCATGCAACGTGTGACTCCGTCCCTCAATGTTTTACAATGTGTTTTAACTATAAGTCTGACAAGTCGTGGTGACACACGAATAACCAGCTCTTGGTTTGATTTGTGTATTTTACCAGAAAGTCTGTCAAGTCGTGGTGATACACGAATACCCAACTTTTGGTTCATTTTGATTATATATTTTTTATTTTTATTGAAACATACAAGTTATGATAATTCATACAACGTGTGATTCCAAAGACTCGATTGTTTATACTATGGTTTTAATTGAAAATTCGAAAAGTCATGGTGATACATGAATAGTCGAGTTTTCAGTTCGTTTTCCTTTTAGTTATATATTCATTTATTATTATGATTTTAATTGAAAATTTGAAAAGTGATGGTGATGCATGAATAGTCGAGGTTTCAATTCGTTTTCTTTAGTTATATATTCATTTATTACTATGGTTTTAATTGAAAATTCAAAAAGTCATGGTGATACATGAATAGTCGAGTTTTCAATCCGTTTTCCTTTTAGTTATATATTCACTTATTATTATGATTTTAATTGAAAATTCGAAAAGTCATGGTGATGCATGAATAGTCGAGGTTTCAATTCGTTTTCTTTAGTTATATATTTATTTATTATTATGGTTTCAATTGAAAATTCGAAAAGTCACGGTGATACATGAATAGTCGAGTTTTTTCAGTTCGTTTTCTTTAGTTATATATTCATTTATTATTATGGTATTAATTGAAAATTCGAAAAGTCATGGTAATACATGAATAGTTGAGTTTTTTCAGTTCGTTTTCTTTAGTTATATATTCATTTATTATTATGGTTTTAATTGAAAATTCAAAAAGTCATGGTGATACATGAATATTCGAGTTTTCAATTCGTTTTCTTTAGTTATATATTCATTTATTATTATGGATTTAATTAGAAATTCGAAAATTCATGGTAATACATGAATATTCGAGTTTCAGTTCGTTTTCCTTATTAAGATATTTGATTATTATTTTGGTTTAATTGAAAATTCAAAATGTCATGATGATACATGAGCACTCGATTTTCAATTCGATTTCACTGTTTATATTAAGTTTGTATTGGGATACGAAAATCCATGGTGGTTCATAGATATTCTAATTTCAATTTTGATATAGTTTTCATTTGATTAGTTATGAAATTCTTATTGAAATCCGAAAACCCATGGTGGGTCATGGACATTTCAATCTTGAATTAAAATTTTGCTTAGTGCGATTTTATTTAATTATTTATATAGAGTAATTCTGATTTCAGGAATGTTTCATGTAGTGTTGGTAATTCAAATTTTCATATTTACGTCCCATGTCACGTGAAACATTTCCGATTCGCAGCATGTCTTCTCATTTTCCTCGACATCGCCCTCGAAACTCAACCCGCAAAGTGGCAGCCTTGATTTTCAATCAATAGGCCGTCGTGATCCCAACCATGCTGACCCAAATGCGTCAAACTCATCAACACTAACCACAACAACAAGCGCAAACACCAAATCTATGCCCTAACCAATCTAAAACCCAACACAAACCCAAGATACCCAAAGCCAACCCAACCATTAAAAAAAATGCCTTACACGGAAACGCAACCTTTGTTTGGCTTGTTTATGCGTCACCACTCAATCGCCTCACAATATCGAAATGCTTCCCATGACCCATTATTCAACCATTTACCACACCTTATGCTTTACCATATGCTTATGTTGCAAGCCTAGTACCATTGTAGTGATCCAAACACACCAACTATGTTTGGGAAGGCCTAACTTGTTTCTACCACACAATACCCTAAACCGCGTTCCCTGGCCACTTGAAGCTTACTCTTAGCTTTGCACCAATACTTAGTCCCTTCATACTCGTCAAACATACCTATTTTTTTAAACCATGCATGTTTCTCCGCATTCATTTTTTTTTTATTTATGAACACCTTACACTTTTAATTTTCAATCCTCAATTATTTTAAATAGCTAATTAAAAAATATTTAATCAAGTTGATTTTCTTCAAAAAGACTATAAGTCAAATCAAATGGTTTATTATTATTATTATTACTATTATTAATGTTGTTATTATAATCATCACTACTACTACTACTACTACTACTACTACTACTACTACTATTATTATATATAATATTTTTCCAATGTTAAATAAAATCTTTTGTTTCAAATAAGTCCCAAGCCCATTAGGCTATTATATTGTTTCTATCAAAATGAGTCATTTTATTTGATGATCCTCTCTAAACTTTTCATAGTACGCCGCCAAAAGAGAAACCTTTATTTTACATCAAAAAATTTCATAAAGTTTCGCAAGCCTAAGCACTAGTTCAGGACTTTCATTTATCATATAGAAAAAAAAAATAATTTTGAATTATAAATCATCACGTTTTGCAGCCGATTTTCAAAAATTAAAATGAATCTTAAAAATCATTTTTCTCCCCCCTCCCCCTGTCGTCAATGCCAACGAGTTTCAATTAAGAAATCATGGCACCACATTCACCCTAGCCTCCATACCTTAAACCCACATACCTTCGTGAATACAAGCATCGCAAGCTGCATTTTGTTTTTCTTTAACTTCTTCTTCATGTATTTTTTTATTCTATTTGGATATAATCAAAATAATCCAATGTATCTAATGTTTTCAAAGATTGTTATGAAATTTATGTTTGAGTTTAGTTATTTGTCGATTGTAGATCTATTTTTGTTCATGTTTACTCTCAAGCATGAAAGACACAAATACATGCGTCATTTATAATATGTAGTCGTATTGTTGAATTGGTTTACTTTTGTTACCTCAATCTCACGGTCTATGACCGATTTCCCATGAACGTAATCGTTTAGTGGAAGTTCGGACTATGAACATTGTTGTGTACATAGTTATCTAATAGAAACCGTATTTCTACCTTTGGCTATCTAGTACCGATTACCTTTAAAGGGATTAGTTTATTTATAACCAGGACTATGATTATAGCTATCTAGTATAAGACACGTGTTCATTTTATATTTACTTTACATGAATTGCTTTGGTTATTTGTTTGGTTCTTTTCTCGCTCAATGTTTCATCGAACCATCTGGTTAGTCCTAAAGTTAATGTTTCATTAATTTGAGTCCAATGTTTTACATTGTTACTCTCAATTTTGAAGTTTTAACTATTCACTTTGTTATCCTTAATCTCAATGTTACCTTATTCATGTTGATACTTTATTTTATATGAAATTTTCACTTGTTTAATGTGTCATTATTGACCACAAATACTTAATCTATTTCGATATTTTGACAACAAAAGTGTCGTTTATGTATTTTATTCTTGAACTCAAGGCTGTATCGACTTACTTGGCTATATTTTGTTAGTTAAAATCACCCAGCTATTCTCGACCCCCCAATATTCCATTTATTTATTGCGACATTCATGACCTTAATGTTTTCATTCATTATTTTTATTATTTTGTGTTACACTAGAGTTTCGCTTATTTCATTTTAACTTCAATAGTTTCATTTATTTCGTTTTAAATCTCAATAACATCATTTATATGGTTTCAACCTTATTAACATAGTCTATTGCGTTTTAAACCCCAATAACATCGTTTATTTTGTTTAAACTTCAATAGTTTAAATTATTTATTTTTATCTAATATCGTCGCATAATCCTTGATCTCAAGGGTTTGTTTATATATTTTTGTAAGTTTTGATCCTTTTAGTTCATTGTTCTTGATTTTCAAGTTTTCATATAAGAATTTATTTGTTTATCTTAAAACCCACACAATGGGACGGATTATGTAGACCATCCAACGATAAAGGTAATTACGGGTCGACAAGTAATTATCAAAGTTCACGCATGGAAAACATAATAAGTACGGTTGTGTGGAATAACTCGAAACTTAGAATGATTTTGGGAAACAGGACAAATGCAGTATGATAAGGACATGGTGGATATGCCGCTGGTACATCGTATATATAAGTGCCCTTGCCATACATCCCATTTGTGGCGATTTTTAGGTAATTCAAAGATCAGTGTTATTACTTTATTTAGTTATAGATTTTATTTTTCACATGTGTATAAAATTTGTTAAAACTTTTAACAACTCCATGTAGTAGTTGTTTTTTTAATTATTTTTAAATTAAAATGGGACGAAATTTCTAAAAGTTGTGAATCCTGTGACATTCATAATTTTTAAAAACCCAAAAACCAGACCCATTTTAAAATTTTGATAATTTTCGGATCATCAATTATTAATAAAATCTCCGCATTTATTGAGTATTTGATTGTGTTATTTAATTGTTTATAATTATTGGTGTTCTTCAAGACGGGTCAACCGCCTTCTACACATCCTCTCTAAATTCCCGCCCTTTGACTCGTTTTTACAAGTCTTGGATGAACATAGATTATTTTTTGTTAATAATGAAATTCCTCCTTTACTAAAGTGGGTCAAAACTCATTAATTTGGTGATTAATATTGCTTAAGACTAGCCTTATGACTAACTTATGCAATTAATCACTTCAACCTTTTTATTAACGATTTTAAGCGTATAAAGGCTCTCCAACTTCTATAAATTACCACAACACTTTACACTCTCAATTGTGTTCTCGCTTTTCAATTGGTGCTAAAATCCAAGTTCAAGTTCTTCTTTCTTCTTTGATAGTCCATCATCGGGTAATTGTTGTCTTATTTCTGTACAACATACCATGTGATCATCATCATCATCATCATCATCATGTCATCACTTTAAATTAACAACTGTGGTTGTGTTTTCATTATCGCTTGTCGGCACGTTAATGTTCAGTTAAAAAAAAGTTTTATGTTAAAAACTTACTTTTGCAAAACTAATAAACAAGACTAATGTTTTCCAACATGTCACGCCATCTTATCATTTCAAGCATATTAGACATAAACCCTAATCAAAACTGAGTTCATGTCTAACCAAAAACATGAACTACTCGTTAAACTTGTTTTGTTAAATAATATTCGACTCAGAAACGAACCGAAATCATTAAAATTAACTAATAATTATTATAACCTTTACTTTTATAAATTGATTAAAAATCAAATAACTAACCTATTTTATTTAACTTATAAAAATAGAATAAAATACATTTTTAACAAACTTTTCGTTTAAGAATTATAAACCGAACATGTCGGCCATCTATTTCTTATCTTTCCTCAACCTTATTTTGATCATAGTTATCTATTTATCTAGGGTCTCTTATTGAACCGAACCCTGTCGGATTCACTCGCTTAAAGACATCTTTGCTTATTTACTCATTCTTGCTTATTTAACATGTGAGTTCTTCATAACCCCATTTTAATGTTTTATAATATTTTGGGGGTAGCACGTCACAAGTTTACTTTCGTTAGTTATGTGATTGTTTACAAACCGATTCACTTATATCGTAGATGTTAGTATTATTCGTGCATATTGTTTATGATTATATGTGAACTTGCTTGCAACTTGTTTAATGTTTTTATGGTGGAAGTTACGCAAACGCAAACGCATACACATAGTGAGAGGGTCCGACGGGACGTACCCGCGCCTTCTAACGTTACGACTTCGGTTATTTACGTAAGGTGGTTTTCATTTCCCCGAATTCAACGGCTTCGGCTAAATGAACGGGAGGACGACACTATTTGATTTCATTTACTTTACGCTTGAATACTTATTGCATGACGATTGTTGAATCGCGAGTTTTATATATATATGTATACATAAAAACTTATGAAAACTCATCAACATGTGTTGTTGACAAAATATATTATTTTCAACGCGCTGCAGGTTGATACGATGAAGTGCTAGGACAAGAAAACTAGTTATGATTTAGGATTATTTCAATGAATAATATTTGTTTCATTTAGACTTAATGTTATTTGTCTTATTATCAGACTATTTGTGTACTTGCGAAGTTGTGGAATATAATAAATATATTGTCACTATTAATAGTGTTACGAGCTTATGAGTGATCTGTACGTTTCACCCGGGCGTATTCCGCTTAAAGCCGGGGTGTTACATTTGATTCATTAATAAACACAGTTCTAAATATAAGAGTGAATTAAAACTTTTACAAAAATATAAAACATTAACCATATCTTACAAATCATTCAATTCTTGTCCTTAAAGATCACAAATTGTGTTAACATAAAACATAACCAAAAAAAATAACATCCTTCTTTCTTCATATTCCAGCCACTTCAGTCCACTATCATGTGTCCTGCCTCAAACCAGCTGCCTCATTCTACTAACCTGCGCGCTTACTAAAAGTCAGCTATGCTGAGTGAGTTCTAGTTAATCAGGCAAGATACATTACATTCACATACTTACATATACGTATCCGAAGATACACATTACATACTTAACCTGTTTAACTTTCTTTCATACATACATACGTACATACTTTCATACTTTCGTACATTTATACTTTCATTCTTTCATACTTTATTGTTTTAGCTTACGTAATACATACATAATTATCTCTACATTTTAAAGAACCTTACGCCCTATATCTTCTTAGAATCATAAGGGTCTGGTCCCTATCATCTCAGATATTATTAGGCTCTGGTCCCTATTATCTCAAATATTATAAGGGTATGGTCCCTCCATCTAAGATATTGTTAGCGTCTGGTCCCTATCAGCTCAGATATTTTTAGGGCCTTGTCCCTTCTTTCCATACAACCATACATGCATTCCATATATTCATACATAAATGTTTCAACATACATACACATTCACATATCATACACATACTACAATTAGTAATTGTAATAATCTATCACATAGAGTATGCACACAGTCTCGAAAAACATAACAGAGGAAATGAGCTAGAACTCACTTGGATCATGTTTCTCTCGGATTTAACGGTCACACCTCTCTTCAGCTAGGCACAGCTAACTGTGTAACAAATTACAAGCATCACTTAACTACTACTAATCATATCACATTTCTAGGTTAGCGTAGCCCCTAACGAACGGGGGTCCGAGGGTAGTGCCCCTGGTAGCGGGGTCCAAGGGGTTGCAGCCCTAAGCAGGGTCCAAGGGGCAGAGCCCCTGGCTGGGGTTAAGCTGCTAGGTAAGCTTGGAAAAATTTTATTTTCGTTAATAAGTCTTTATTAAAAATTCATCAAAAAATCAACATTTAAAATGAATCGAATCGATTTCCAAATGAATCGACTCGAGTCCCCAAAACGAATCGAATCGAATCCCCAAACGAATCGAATTACAAAAGAATCGAATCGAATCCCAAATGAGTCGAATCGAATCCCAAAGGAATCGAATCGAATTTCAAAACAAATCAAATCGAGTCCCAAAACGAATCGAATCAAATTTCAAATGAATCGAATCGAATATTTCAAACGAATTGAATTTTCTTTCAATCGAATCGAATTCTCATGAATTCGATTCAAAACTGGTTTTTTGTGCCTTTCAGTTTTAATCGATTTCTTTCCTCCCTTTATGCCCTTTTTACCAATAAAATAAGTTTGGGGTCATAACAACTTCATCATTTTGCTCTTACACGGACCGAACGGTACCCGGTTGGTTCCGTCTCACATCTGATAACCCGTTTGTTACAAAGTTTACAATTTTCCTACTTCATATAAGCCGATCTAGTACCCTATTGACTCTCATGACAAACCGACATCAAATACATAACCTTTTTATCTTAAAATATACCTTTTTCCCTAGTTCGGCTAGATTCCGGTTTGAACTTGGCTTGAGCTAGGATCTCGGTACGTTTTCTTAGTTGTTAGATGGAGATTGAATCACGAAAAATACCTTGTTTCGTCTCGAATCTGGCCGAATGGAAGGAGTGTGTTTGTGTGTGGTTTTGAGTGTGCAGGGAGGCTTGGATGATGGAAATGAGGGTTTTAGGAAGGTTTAAGGGGTTTATATAATATAAGCCCATGAACCTTAAGGCCCATAACCATCCCCTAAGAAATCTTTTATTTTCCAAGCCTACAACTCATCTTATTTTTATTTAACATAATTGAACAATACCGCTTAACTAAATATATAAAATTCTTTTATTTATTATTTGAAAACGTAGGATGTTACATACATTCTCAACCTTAGTGATCAAGTTGATCACCATTTGAACCGTTTCATCTTTAGTAGCTAGAAATAGACCCAAGAATAGCACGAGAAATCATCAGTAATCACCAAGCAATAAGATCTCCCCCAAAACTTTTGACGCTTATAGGCCAAAGAGATCTATATGAAGTAGTTCAAAAGGTGTGACAAGTGAGTTTAACAACTTATATTTATGTGGCTTCTTGTACTACTTTCCTTTCTTGTAGGAAATGCATTTGTCTTCAAACCAAAAACTCCCAACACCAACCCATTTGTCACACCCCAACCTAAGACATAAATGTCGGGGCGTGATCCGATTACTCACAGCTCGAAGATACTATCATATATAAAATGTGACAATATCAAATTAATTATTTTATTCAAATAATACACACATTATACAATTATAATAAACAATTTAAATACATAAACGGAAACTTAAATAATGATTGTCTTATTTATATCCTAAGGTCTTGTCTAAGTGTCAAACTTCAATCTTCAATAACAAGCTACCTGCATATGCGTAGAAAATGGAGTTTGTCAACAACACTTGTTGAGTGAGATGATCACCAATTTTGACACAACAATAATATATGTAATAGATAAATGATAAGCATAAAATGCGCAAACCAATATATGTGGTAATAATCAATCAAACGTTAGCAAACCAAAAGTCAAGTTGTACTAGTGTGCCAATGAATCGTTGCCAAGCGAATCGGGCATTGATTGCAATGACTAAAATTGTCGGTTTACCTTCGCCAAGCGAATCGGGCTCCGGTTACTAAGATGGTCGTATGATCACACTAATGAGAACCCTATACAAAGGGGATATGTTGGACCTCTCCGAATGTTTTCAAGTAAACAATTAAACATGTAGCAATTAGCAAATAGCATTCAACTGATATTCACACAATGATTATGTTTGCGAGTTTGTGTATATATATAGGATAGAAAATATGAGTAAGTACGCATATGTCCCAAAAACTTTTGAAAATAGTTGATAAAAAGGGGAATGATCAAACTCACCTTAGATTAATGATAAGCGATTAGTAAATGCGATTAAACGAGCTATGGAATAAGTGAATCGTCCACTACAGGTCAAATGTTATAAATTATCAGAATATAAATCTGTGAGATATGATAATACAATTAAAAACGAAATCGTGGCCGCTGGAATCAATCCAAACGGACGTTTAAAACTCAAGTTATGTTATATTTAAGATTTAAGCGAGTTGGTACTGACCAGAATCCGAACAGTGAGTCGGGAGTCGGGTTTTGGTCAGTAGCCTTAAAAATTTCGTTTCGAGAATAAAAGTCTTCTGGACCGAACGTTGAATCCGACCACAAGTGTGAGAAAACGATAAGTCAAAGTTGTTGACTGTTTTTACCCTTTATCGAGTTTTAAAGCATTTGACCAGTCAATACCCTTCAATCTTAGAAATTGATTGAAGGTTATCAACTAAGGAATATTTATGAACAAAAACTCAGTTTACAACTTACTCGGAATGTGAACGAATAACGAGATATAACGAGTCAAAGGTCCTTAGATTTGCAAAGTCAACCGGTTATGAACGGTTCTTCAACAAAACACCAAAAACCAACGGGAATACGAGATGGCAGAGGCTAGTGACGCAGAGGGATGTTGCTTAGGGTTTATGTAAAGTTTTGTGGCAGATATCTAAGTGTTGTTTATATAGAAAAAGATAAACCTAACTAATTATGGCATTTTTGGCCCGTTTAAGCAAGTAAATATGAATTTAATAGAAGAATCACTGACATAATCGAAAAGATTCACTCTTGATCAATAAGAAACGAATTGGGAATCATATTTTAGTTATATTAAGGTGTCTTGGTCCTTAATTCTCTCTAATAAGCCTGAAATAAACGATTTCATGCCATAAACGAGCTAACGAACGAAAACGAACCAATATTCTGCCCAGTTAAGCCACCGCGCTGCGGTGCCAACCCGTGGGCTTGCCACCGCGTGGCGCCCCGGGTGTCCAAGAGGTTAATTTCATGTATTGGCAGAAATGGTCATTGTGTTTTGAGTTCTGATCCAATATTGAACTAATTATGATATTATTAAGAAATAAACATTAACTAAACCATTGAGGGCTCAAAGTGAACATCAAGAAACTTAGACACTTGTAAATGCACATCATTATTAAAGGTTAGAATTCGAAAGACGCTCATACAATAATAAAACGTAAATAGACGGATACGGTAAAAACCCGAAATGTTACAGTCTCCCATACTTTAGGGAATTTCGTCCCGAAATTAAGGAAAACCAAAACATCATCGTTATGAAAATAATTAAACTTTTAATAAAAATATCATGACATAGAACTTGTAATAACCGAAGCGACGCTTGAAATGACAATCCGATAAGGGCACTTATATATTGAATGTTCCAGCGGCGTATCCACCATGTTCTTATCATCTCATCATTCGTACCATTACCCAAGTTACCTTAGGTTCTAAATCATGACACACAATTTTACTTGTTATGATTTCCATGCGAGGACTTGAATTATTATGTTCCGGACCATAATTACTCTTATCACGGATGGTCCGCATAACTCGTTCCATTATGTGGGTTATAACACATTTAAAACCATTGTTTTGAAAGAACAAGCGTTTTGAAAATTCTAAATATACATTTAAGAGATAATAAATGTGTGAGTTGGATTATTATAACCATGTGATTCTTATTATGTCTTTTGATTGTTCAAGGTAAGATGAGGAAGATCGCAAGAAAAATGGATTTCTTGAAACGGACACTATGATGTATTATGATGGATAAGAATAAGATAATAAGGTAAGAGTACAAAAGCCTAACAAAGTATAAAAGGAAACGTCATTCATAAGATGAAACGTGCAACATTGTTCAACATGAAATCACCAAACGTCACACATAACCAAAGAGTCAATACGATGCATAAACCGAAAGATAAGATAGTCATAAAAATGGAAATAAATAAAGCAAAAAAATCTTCAAAGTCTTCCAAGATCTTCAGTTACGGTTGACTTGATTTCCTTGGCTTGGAGCACTTGAAGTACTTGGATCTAGGATGACTTAAGTAGTAGCGGTAGATGGATTTGGGATAGCTTGGATAGGTTGAACTTGAACAGCTTGCATTAGTGGAGCTTGATTGAAGTGAGTGGGGTAAACTTGAGCTTTCGGGCACGGGGCTGGATAAGGTTGAGTCATGTATGGGGAACCTTGGTTAACGAGAGGGGCTTGCAGAGGCTATGGTGGATGGGTTGGAACTTGAGAAGCATTGGTGGTGTAGTAGGGTACAGGCATAGCTTGAGCTTGATGTGCATGGATAAGTTGAGGGCACGCATTGCGAAGATGACTAGGATCTCCACAATTTTAGCAAGCATGAGCTGTAGGGGGTTTAGGAGTAGACGGTGTACGACAAACATCAGCAAGGTGGCCATAACGATTGCATTGGGTGCATAGACGGCACAAGGATTGGGTAGGGTGATGATATTTGCAGGTGAAGCATAATGGGTGAAGTCCTGTATAAGGTTTCTTGTTTGGGGCATCTTGGTTGGAGGGTTGTGGGTTGGCTTTGTTAACAGCATAGTTTTGATTATAGGATTTATGTTTGTGGTGAGAGGAGTTATTATTGTGTGGAGTGGTTTTGGTTTCGGCCTTAGCATCAGTAGAGGAATCGGTCTTAGAGGAATCAAGAGTAGGTTTAGCAACTTTACTAGGTAGGGTTCCATCCCTAACATGGTCATAAGACAGTGAAGCAGCAAGAGTAATAGCTTTCTCGATTGAGAGAGGGTCTCGACTAACCACAGCATCACGGAAAATCGTCGGCAGTCCACGAATGTACTTTCGAATACCACGAGCCAAAGGAGTTACAAGGAGAGGTACTAGCAGGCTAAGTTCCTTAAAACAGTTTGCGTAGTTTGAATTGTCACCACCAATTTGTTTAAGCTCCCAAAACTCCGTCTCAAGCCTTTGTAGTTCATGTTCGGGACAAAACTCTCTCTCTTCATTGCATCCTTGAGTTCCTACCAATTCATAGCCAAAACTTCTTCAACACCGTGGAGGTCATTATAAGAGTTCCACCATGTGAGAGCTCGTTCCTCAAAGACGCTCGATGCGAATCTAGTACGCTTATCTTCTGGACATTCGTAGTGAATAAACTTGTTCTCCATTTGTTCAAACCAGCGGAGGAGCTTAGTAGCATTCTCCTCGCCACGAAAAGGAGGGGATTTAGCACTTGTTAAGTTCTTGTAGTGGTAATTGTTTGGTGTAGCCGAAGTAGTGGATCCATTGGAGTTGATATTTTTTGCAGTTGGGACACGATCTCGGGTAAAGCAGCAGTGAACTCCTTAGTGATTCTAGCAGCCAGACGACGATCATAAGGGGTTGATGAACGACAATGATTACGACGATGAGCTTGAGAAGATATTCTACGAGGATCAACAATAAAAACGTGAAAAATGACGGGTAAGTTGTGGGAACGAGTTGATGTGAAAATATAGAGATGCGTATATATAGGTGTATGCATATGAATTAGTATTAGTAGAGACTCGAGGACGAGTCGAGATTTAAAATAATGTGTATAAGTTTGAAGCATTTAAGTGAATGAACAATGTTTTTAAAGTTTTCCAAGAATAAAATAATCAAGCATATCAAACTAGTTGACCTCCCATGAGCTTTTCATGGCAATTTGAATGGCCCAACTAAATAAAGCAACATAAAGTTTGTGAATTGGCCTCCCATGAGCGTTCCATGACAATTTGTTGGCCCAATTCAAATAATGAGTAATAAACAATTGAGTTGATTAGCCCATGAGCGTGTACATGGCATTTAACTGACCCAACTAATTAACGAATTATCGAATCAATGGAGTTGTTCGGACCATGAGCGTTACATAGCATTTAACTGACCCAACTAAATATTGAACCAACGAATCAAATAAATTTATAATAAATTAAAAACACAATTGGAAGTGTAACCATTTAGCCGGTTATGTTTACCACGCAACCGTTTAGCCGATTACGGGCACCACTTGAAGTTATGGTTGTATGACATTTGTCATAACCCCATGCTTCAAGGTGAATGAGCAAAAACAAGACATAGGAATTCTTAAGGAATTTCCCACAATAAAAGGAAATCTATGAAAATTAAAGATTTAGAAAAATATTTTGAATGTGAGGCATAGCCTCGGAATTTGTGTGTGTATGCAATAAATAAATAAGATACAATACGATAATATAATTAATCTAAGCAAGCTGTAAACAATTCATTAAATAGCACATAAGGCAGTTCAAATGAGCACGTATAGGGTTCCTAACATATGTGTAGGACCATTTCTAACGACCTATCTTATAACCTTCGACTCTGATACCAATCTGTCACACCCCAACCTAAGGCGGAAATGTCGGGGCGTGATCCGATTGCTCACAGCTCGAAGATACTATCATATATAAAATGTGACAATATCTAATTAATTGTTTTATTCAAATAATACACACATTGTACAATTATAACGAACAATTTAAATACATGAACGGAAACTCAAATAATGATTGTCTTATTTATATCCTAAGGTCTTGTCTAAGTGTCCAACTTCAATCTTCAATAACAAGCTACCTACATATGCGTAGAAAATGGAGTTTGTCAACAACACATGTTTAATTGTTTACTTGACAACATTCAGAGAGGTCCAACATATCCCCTTTGTATAGGGTTCTCATTAGTGTGATCATACGACCGTCTTAGTAACCGGAGCCCGATTCGCTTGACGAAGGTAAACCGACAATTTTAGTCATTTCAATCAATGCCCGATTCGCTTGGCAACGATTCATTAACACACTAGTACAACTTGACTTTTGGTTTGTTAAGGTTTGATTGATTATTACCACATAGATTGGTTTGCGCATTTAATACTTATCATTTATCTATTATATATATATTATTGTTGGGTCATAATTGGTGATCATCTCACTCAACATGTGTTGTTGACAAACTCCATTTTCTACTTATATGCAGGTAGCTTGTTATTGAAGATTGAAGTTGGACACTTAAACAAGACCTTAGGATATAAATAAGATAACCATTATTTGAGTTTCCGTTCATGTATTTAAATTGTTCATTATAATTGTATAATGTGTGTATTCTTTGAATAAAATAATTAATTAGATATTGTCACATTTTATGTATGATAGTATTTTCGAGCTGTGAGCAATCGGATCACGCCCCGGCATTTCCGCCTTAGGTTGGGGTGTGACACCATTTTTGACAATATAATTCGTTTTCTCAGATGAATGTGTGCCATTCGTCTATGCTATAACTCGGACTCTAATTCTGAGGCTTTTGAAAGCAAAGATAATTCTTCATAAATTTTCTCGGTTGTTTTCATATCCATAATGTAAGTGATTTCTCTCTAGGAGCTCTCATCAATATCCACTTCTCAAGAATCTTAAATCCTGGGTATACGACTAATGCCTCTTCCTTTGTAAAGTACATAGAGTACCCTTTATTACATACTTGGGAGACACTTAGAAGATTATGTTTTAACTTCTCAACATAATTGACTTGTTCCAGTTTTATTTTGCCATTGGTCACAGTTCCCATCCCTGAGATATTTTCTCCATTTTCACCAGCAAAACTTACTCTTCCCACTTGAATACTTTTCCAATCTTGTAATAAAACATTATTACCCGTCATGTGCCTAGAAAAAACCACCATCTACAACCCACTTGTTTCTCACGACTCTTTCTGACTGTTCCCGTACAAGAAAAGAAATTTTATTAGTATTGGGGACCCAAGCCATTGCAGTCTTGGGACGTCAGATCTACCAAACCATGTCAAATGTTGTTTATTTCCATTACACATAGGATCTGTCTTGGGAAATTGTTTAAAAGGACGATAGATATTTGGGAAGCGTAGCGTTGGCCTTTAATCATTTAACTTGTTAATTTTTGAATTTGCTGATTCAGGAAAAAATCTTGGTTGATTCTTTGAAAGCGAGGAGTTATTCTAGTTTTCAGGTTAAGTTTTTCTTGAACCTTTCGATTTGAATTCATGTTTTGTATGTTGACCTGAGGCCTTTGCAAATTTGTTACTTTCCCATCTATCAGCTTTCCTTTCATTAAGAGGCATATACTGGCCACATGTCCCTTAATATGACACTTAAAGCACGGCCTACTCACACTCAAGTTTGCTTTGATAGATGGACTCGTTTCACATGAGGTTGTCTTAGAAGATGATGAGGCCAATTCGGTGTCAACTTGTTTAACGTAAGGAGGTATGAACGGATTTAAACCATTTTTACGCATAATAAATTCCACGTTCGACTCCTTAGACAATGATCCTGCCTCTTCATTCATCATACTCCCTTTCACAAACTTAATATGTGTGAAAGTATTAAACTTCTTCTGACTTTTATTTAGACCAGCAGATGAGGTAAAGTTATTTAACTTCGCCTGACTTGTTTAGGCGAAGTTACATAACTTCGTCTCAGTTATTCGCCTGTTCAGGGGCAGTGAACCTAGGTAAGTTCGCTTTGCATGATACGACGTTAGAAGTTTGATCAGCTGCTGGATTGGGATAAGAATAAAGTTAATCTTCATTAAACTCTTGAATTGGTTTACTCGTATAACTGTTATTAAAAAGAGGAGGGACTTCACTAAATCCAAGTACCTCTTTGTCTTTAGAAGACTTTAACGAGCTTAACACATGATCTAAGACTATAGAAGAGATTCAGAATTGTTCAGGTTTTCTATTTAACTCAACTATTTTAACTTAAAAATCAGCAATTTTCTTCTCTCTTTTAGATATGAGTTTCGTCTTTTCTTCAACCACTTCATAAGAAATATCTTTTTTCATAAGGTGGTTTTTAGACCTCTTATATCTTTTTTCATAACTTTTAATGGTCTTGACATATTTACGTTCTTTTTCTATTATGTAATGGTTATCTTCTTTTAATAACTTTAATTACTTTCTTAAATCCATACTTTGATTAGTTATTAAACATATTTGTTTAGACAAGTTATGACAATTTAAACATGACTCTTCATTACTGACCTCAGATAGCTGACCATTTAATTCTACCATGTAAGCTTGATCCTCTCCATTGCTTAGTTTACTCCCTTCTTTATAAAATCCATCTTTGAGAGATGGGCTTGTTCTTCTACCTCTTCAACCTTCACATTCCAATTTTATCCCCCATTCTAATGAGATACTATAACATTCGTCAAATTTCAAATCCCGAAACCCCCCCCCCCAAATTTTTCTTGTTATCATTTTATTTATTTAATTATTAATCAAATGTTTGTTATTAAATAAAGATGATGAGTTAGGTTATCTAGTTACACGATTTATTTTATTCGTTAAACGAATTGTTAGAACTATCTATCTTATGCAAATCAACCCCCTTATCTATGTTTGGTCCTAACTTAATTAACTGACCTAACTCCAAGGACTAAATTGCAAACAGTGGAATACACGACGTGTTTCACATATCCAATCTGAAGAAATGTCTATCTGACGAATCGCTGATTGTTCCTATTGAAGACATAAGGGTTGATGATAAGCTTCGATTTGTAGAAGAACCTGTTGAAGTCATGGACTGGAAAATCCAGAAGCTAAGGCGTAACAGGATTAAGCTTGTCAAGGTTCGCTGGAATTCAAGACTTGGTCCCGAGTTCACGTGGGAACGTCAGGATCAAATGAAGGCGAAATACCCTCACCTCTTCCCAGAAGAAACCGAAACCAGCACTACATCCTAAATTTCGGGACGAAATTTCTAAAAGGATGGGTGAATGTGACAACCGCCAAAAATTAGACTAATCTGGTAATTATCTTAATCGTAATCGTGTATTAATTAGTAAAATAAATACATAGAAATAATATTTTTAGTCAAAGTTTTTGATTTTAGTTGAATTTTAAAATATGGAACCCGAAAAAGTTCAATTTTGTCGTGTAGCTGACACTGTGCAGATTGACACCGGGTAATATCTCAAAACGGATAAATTCATAAACGTGTCAAGATGACCTCGAAAAATAAAATTTTATGTTAGGATATTAGAGATAGTATATAAACTTAATTTTAGTAGGTTCGAATCGCAAAAATTAGAAAATAAGTAACCGAAACCCAGTAGAGGACACCGTAAGAGCCCGACATTAAGTTTATCAGAAAATTATGTTTTTAGGCAGACATTGACTGTAATCTAATTTCGCTCAAAGTCTGATAAAAATTATTAGAAACGGAAGTCGTTTGGCTAGATAAATTACGAGATACGTTAAACTTTAACACCTAGATATTACCACATGTCATTATTTAAAACCAACTCTCCCTCTCCCTCACCCATCTCTCTCGGCCGCCACTTACACACAACCCAACCCACCACCCAAACCCACCAATGATAAGCTTACATGTAGGTATGCAATGATTGAAGAATACTTGGAAGCTTCCCATTAATCCACCTACACACTCTACCCCATACAACACATCGCCCTATACCTCTCTTTCTCTCTTCTTATAACCGGCCACCCCACCACCACCTTACAATCTCATCTTTTCAAATTTTTATACACACAACCCTTGATTAGGAGGTCTTTGGTGGAAGTTTAAGCAAATTACAAGAAGTAGGAAGCCAAAGGAAGGATTATAGCCAACACAAGGTCACATTATCACCCCCATAGGCACCAAATCCGAAATCCAAGGTAACCCACTTCAAAGATTTGTGTATATTAGTTGCTATTTGATGTTTAAAGCTTGATTTTAGTATGTTTGGTAGTGTACATGCAAGTATAATATGGATATATGCATGCATATGTGTGAACCGTGAGTTTACATATGAATGTATAAGATGGGTTTTGTTGATTATAGGACTTGTTATGGTTGCATTTTAGCTTGTATAGATTGTCCATATTGATGTTACTTGAGTTTGTTTAACAAATGGGTTAAGTATTGTTTTAATAATGGAAGTAAATGTGTAAATGGTCAAAAGATTGGAAATGGATTATGGGTAAAAACACCCATTAGAACCGTGGGTTTTGAGTTTGGTATTGGATTGAAGTTGTTAACTTGTTAAATGTTAAAATGGTTAAGAAAGAATGATAATTTTGAAAACCCACTTGGTTGATTTATTACTTGAAAAGTTGTAAGTAATAATAATAATGGTTTTGAGAAGATAAAAAGGATCTCGGAAAAAAAAGGTTGACAAAAGTGTAGAGATTTGATTTTGTTGGAAAATTACTTACACATGCAAGTAATACAAAAATTTGATTTTTGATCATTAAGCTCATACTTGTCTTATATGGATTGAAAATGACAAACTAAGTAATTGAATGGGACATATGGAAAGGAATAAAATCTACTAGAAGTACTAGGATGCATGAAACATGATAACTTAGATAAACAAGAGTTTGTGTTAAACTTACTAATAAAAGAAACTTTGTAAATTGTACAAGATGTTTTGCAAAATGATTTGATAAGTGAACATAATCTTGTGTGGATGATTAAAGACTTGTGGTTAGGATTACTTTAGTGAACTCTATTGTAAAGATTGTTGGTATGATAATAAGGTTATTAAAAATCGCTACTTACTAGTAATAGAAACTTTGTTGTTAAAGAATCAAGAATGTGTTTGTTTTAAAGATGATAATGGGATGAAATAAGAGGTTAATATGGGTTATTAAGATCTGGAAATTTTGGTACATAAACACCTTGTAGAGATTGTAGAAATAACATGTATATTGTATAGTTGAAAACTTAAGCTAAGGCTTGAGCATGTGTAGTTAAAAATTTGTTTTGTGTGCATACTTGGTGCTAGATGATCAAACATGTATATGATGATATATTATTTGTTATTATATGTATATTTGCTGTACCAATTGGTTTGGTTTTGACATTGTGACTTAAATAGCTTGTCGGTGACTTTAACGGTCGGAAAGTTCGACTTTTAAGGTGAACCGACATGAGTTTTTGGAACTGAATTAAAACAGCTCCTAAAGTCATAATATTCTTATATTTAACATAAGTTAAAGTATAAGAAAAGTCAAGAATAGCAAAACTTAAACCAACACGGTTCGTGTCGCGAAAACCGACACGAAAACGTTAAAAATTGGCATTTTTAAGAAATTGGCAACAAAATAAAAACCAAAACATTTTTATTGAAAAACCAATAAAACTTGACTAAAAACTATATAAAAAGTGTTCTAGATAATTTAAAACTAAAAGTTTCATAAAAATGACAACCGGTTCGTTTTTAAGCTCAAAACCAACGAAACCGACAAAACCGATTATAATAGAGTCAAAATTTTAAACGAAATAATAACTTGAATTTTTCCAAAACACTCCAGCAACTAAAAGTAATAAGTTTTATAAATTTTAATAATTAAATTAAATTATTAAATAAAACAATTATTAGTTGATTATTACTTGTTTATATTTTTAAGTATAGAATTATAAGATTATAAGTAGTAAACTTTATGTGTTATGTGCTTGTGTGGATTTTTATATATTTTAGTCAAACCCGAATTTAAAATTAACGAACGTGTACTAATATAGGAACGAGCGTTTATTCGAACACCGAAATCAAAGGTGAGTTCTTCCTCCGAAAAGCATATTGTATATCTATATTCGTATTTATATATATATGTTTTGAAAACGCATTATACTACAAATTGTCGTTATTGTGGGATGAATCAATTTGGTTAAATAACTGTTAACCGAATTGAGGGCACAGAAATGTTGGTAGATCTATCGGGGTGACGCCCCCCACTTCCATTCACGTTGGGTTAAAATTGGGAATATTTCGAGTATGGTACGTTTCGAGTTATCAAATTGGTAGTCATACACGCGTTGTATTCGTAGCTAGTTTACAACTAACGCTTTTTGTGCTTAAAGGTAAAATGCGGGTTTCGTTATTGTGTTGTACCGTGTATAGATCGGTATTGTTGGGAATATAATAGCCGTACACTATTATATTCATGTTTTATTTTATATATAAATTGTCTATATTTATATAATAAGTTTTTCTTCTCAGGAATAACTCACCAACATTCGTGTTGACCCAAATATTATTTAATATGCTTTGCAGGAAAGTGAAGGTTTCGAGGTGGCATGGAAATGAGAGCGTGGGGTGTTTGAAAAAATTGATGTGTTTTAAACCGTGCATTAGCACGTGTAATAAACTCTGATTTTGTAAAATATTTCCTTATAATAAAAGATGATGCTTTTATTATTTGTCTATTATTGTTGACTATCGGCATCTATCATAACCCGAACGAATTAAATTTAAGACTTCCGCTGTGTTAAGTTAAGGTTTTCGGGTGTGACAGAAGTTGGTACCAGAGCCAACAGTTATAGAGAATTAGAAAATATAAAGTTTTCTAAACTATAACGGTATGTTCAAACACGCGCTCCTTTCCCGCCTCTCGAAACGAAAAGGTAACAAAGATATATATATAATTGATTATTACTAACTTGAATTAATATGTTTATTCAGATGACGAACTCTGTGACGATCGTATCTGACTCCGACTCTAGTAGCAGTGGTACTCTACTATCACCGGTGGAGTGGCGTCCGGTAGTTGCATCAGGAGATGCCGGGTCTAATTCGAGAGCTACACCCTTGAAGGTGTACACCCGAAAAAGGACCAGGGCAAACCGTGATGCATCGGCCCCTGTCATTGCACTCCCATTAGCTGTGATCCCATCCCCTCCACCACCGCCTCCCGCACCGGAGCCTGTGGTCGAGGAACCCTCCGATCACGAGCTACTTATGGTTCTTCTTGCCAAGTTATCAGCTTACGAGAACATCGTTCATAACATGGTGGACCGTGTGCTTGCTATCGAGCATAAACAAGGTCTTGATGACCAAACCCGTGATGTGATGCACCAGTTTGTGAATGAACTGAGGAACCGGGGACTGATGACAGAAGCCAGGGTAGGAGTTCTCGAGATGAGGAATGAGATGATCGAGCCATGCGTAGGCTACTTGATGAGCCTTCACTAGACATAGTAGGGTGTTTTGGGTAATATGTCTAGTATGGTAATTGTGATGTAACTTAACTTTGAAACATGTTGTTTTTTTTTTGTGTGGTTGTGGTAAGAACTAGAAATATGGTGGGTGACCAAGGTGTAGGTAAGTACACCTAATTTTGGTATTTTGGTATATTATAAAATCCCACTCCTTGATGATTATATTTATGTTTGTATTATTAATGATGCTATTTAATTCCTTACAACTTAGAAAAATATCACTTTTTCCAAAACTAACCAAAATTATATTTTTTCTAAAAAGAACATGGCGCCAAAAACAAGACGATCCACTAATAATCAAGCAACCGGATTACCTTCCTCTCAAGACGAGTTAGCTCAGCTAATCGCTCAACATGTAAATACGGCACTCGAGCAACATGAGGCTAATCGCAACGCAAGCCAAAACCCCCTAAATACAACTAATACTCCAAATGGAGAAGCACCTAGAACCGAAAATCTAAACGAAAACCCCTCAGGTAGCACGGTACGCGGGTGCTCATACAAAATTTTCCAAGGTTGCGGACCGAAAGAATTTACCGGTGCCGAAGGACCTTTGGAAATTATCCGGTGGATCGAGAAAATGGACTCTGTAATGAAAATCAGTGATTGCACTCCTCTCGAACGGATAAAATACGGAGTATGCTTATTCCGTGATGAGGCACTCGAGTGGTGGAACTCCATAATTCAAAATCTTGGAGAAAATGCCGCTTACCGTCTAACCTGGGAAGAACTAAAAGAAATGTTGTTAAAGGAGTACTGTCCTCGAAACGAACTTCAGAAAATCGAATACGAATTCTGGCAGTTAAAGATGGAAGGTGCTGACATTGGAGGATATACTTCCCGATTCAACGCTTTGGCACGGCTAGTACCCCGACTGGTTACGCCTGAATATGCAAGAATCGAGAGGTACATTTGGGGCTTAGCTCCCGAGATCCGAGGATTGGTTACCTCCTCCAAACCAACCACTATCCAGTCAGCCCGAGAGCTGGCAAAATCTTTAACTGATAATGCAATTCGTATGGAAACTCTGAAAGACTTCGGTAAGAAAGCGACTACCGCTGAACCTGAACGAAAAACAGTTACCGAAAATCAGAAAACCGGAGAACTCAAACGAAAGTGGAATGGTAACTCAGGAGGACAGTTCAAACGAAACCAAGGAGCACGAAGAATGTTTGCAGCAAATGCAAGAGGATCAGGACAAGGATCCACTTGTAACAGGTGTGGAAAGAGTCATAATGGGGAATGTTGGAAATGTCAGAAGTGTAATCGATTTGGACACCAGACTCAGTACTATTTCAGTAAGGACTCTCCGTCCGGTTCAGGAAGCCGAACTTTCGAATGTTTCGAGTGCGGTGTCATCGGGCATTTCAGAAATGATTGCCCCAAACTCAAGGTACAAAATGCTAAGGGCAAGGCATTCGAGATGAACGCGAAAAAGGCCCGGAAAGACTCATCCGTAGTCACCGGTACGTTTCTCGTTAATAATCATTATGCTTATGTACTATTTGATACTGGAGCAGATTTAAGCTTTGTTTCTGACCAATTTGAACCCCTTCTCGGTATTGAACCAAGCAAGTTAGACAATAATTACTCAATAGAATTAGCCAATGGGAAGCTAATTGAAACTAGTAAAATTGTCCGAAACTGCAATATTCTGTTAGAAAACCTTAGGTTTCCAATCGATCTTTTACCCGTAGAGTTAGGCAGTTTTGATATAGTAGTAGGAATGGATTGGTTATCCCAAAATGGTGTTGAAATCATATGCTCCAAAAAGCTAGTTCGTTTACCAACCTCAACCGGTCAATTTCTGAGCATTCGAGGTGACCAGAGTAACACCGAGTTAAAACTCTCTAGTATCACAAAAACTCGCAAAATGTTAAGGAAAGGATGTCCCGCTTTTCTTGTCAATGTAGTCGACAAAAAGGCTAAAGAGCGAAAGATAGAGGATATTCCTGTAGTACGGGATTTTCCAGAAGTTTTCCCTTAAGACTTGCCTGGATTACCTCCTCAGCGTCAAGTCGAATTCAGAATCGATCTGGTTCAAGATGCCGCTCCGATAGCTCGATCTCCGTACAGATTAGCACCATCGGAAATGCAGGAGTTATCTAATCAGCTCCAGGAATTACTAGACAAAGGATTCATAAGACCAAGTTTCTCACCTTGGGGAGCTCCAGTCTTATTTGTGAAAAAGAAGGACGGTTCTTTTCGAATGTGTATCGATTACAGAGAACCGAACAAACTTACTATTAAGAATCGGTACCCACTACCGAGAATTGATGATATGTTTGATCAGTTGCAAGGATCAAGCTATTACTCAAAAATCGACTTGCGATCCGGGTATCATCAGTTACGTGTTGCAGAAGAGGATATTCCTAAAACCGCTTTCAGAACTAGTTATAGCCATTATGAATTCCTGGTCATGCCTTTTGGCCTAACGAATGCACCGGCTGTGTTCATGGATCTTATGAACAGAGTTTGTAAGCCATACTTGGATAAATTCGTGATAGTATTCATCGATGACATACTTATCTACTCACGAACCAAGAAAGAACATGAACAACACTTAAAACTGATTCTAGAATTGCTAAAAGAAGAGAAGTTATATGCTAAATTTTCCAAGTGCGATTTCTGGCTTCGAGAAGTCCACTTTTTAGGGCATGTAATCAATGAGAATGGTATCCTAGTTGATCCAACAAAAATTGAAGCAATTAAGAATTGGGAGACACCAAGATCACCCACTGGAGTGCGACAATTTTTAGGATTAGCTGACTACTATCGTAGATTCTTTGAAAAATTTTCTTCTATAGCTCAACCCTTAACCCAATTAACCCAAAAAGACAAGAAATATGAGTGGACAGAAAAACAAGAAGTAGCCTTCCAATTGCTTAAACAAAAGTTGCGTAGTGCACCAATCTTGTCCTTACCAGAAGGTACCAATGGATTTGTAGTATATTGTGATGCGTCTCGCTTAGGTCTTGGCTGTGTGCTTATGCAACAAGACAAGGTGATAGCATACGCGTCCAGACAACTCAAGGTGCATGAAAAGAACTACGCGACGCATGATTTGGAATTGGGAGCTGTTGTGTTTGCTCTTAAGATTTGGAGGCATTATCTGTATGGAACCAAATGTACAATATTTACTGATCACAAGAGTCTCCGGCATATCTTTGATCAGAAGGAGCTAAATATGAGGCAACGTCGATGGGTAGAATTACTCAATGATTACGACTGTGAGATTCGTTACCACAAAGGTAAAGCGAATGTTGTGGCTGATGCGTTGAGTCGAAAGGAAAGAGAAAAGCCTCTGCGTGTTCGTGCATTAGGGTTGACGATTCAAACGAGTCTTACTACTCGAATTCATGATGCACAGCATGAAGCCTTGAAACCGCAAAATGTAGGGTTTGAGAAATTGCGAGGACTTGAAAATGAATTTGTCACAAAGTCTGATGGAACACTATACCTACTTGATCGAGTTTGGGTACCACTCTATGGAAATCTGCGTAATCTTGTTCTAGACGAAGCGCATAAGTCTGGATATTCGATTCACCCAGGATCAACCAAGATGTATAAAGATCTCCAAGAACATTATTGGTGGCCTAACTTGAAAAGAGACATAGCTGTGTATGTCAGCAAGTGCCTGACATGTTCCAAAGTGAAAGCTGAACATAGAAGACCGCCTGGACTACTGCAACAACCAGAGATCCCTCAGTGGAAATGGGATAATATTACCATGGACTTCATAACCAAACTGCCAGTTACGCCGCGAAGTTATAATGCGATTTGGGTAATTGTGGATAGATTAACTAAATCCGCTCATTTTATACCCATTAGAGAAAAAGACTGAATGGAGAAGTTAACTCAGCTGTATCTGAAAGAGATCGTAGCCAAACATGGAATACCGGTCTCAATCATTTCTGACAGAGATGGTCGATTTGTTTCTCGTTTTTGGCAATCACTTCACGAATCCCTAGGAACTCGCTTAGATATGAGCACCGCCTATCACCCCCAGACAGACGGTCAAAGCGAGAGAACTATCCAAACATTGGAAGACATGCTGCGAGCCTGTATCATTGATTTCGGAAGTAGTTGGGATACTTATCTGCATTTAGCTGAATTCTCCTATAATAACAGCTACCACTCCAGTATTAAGGCTGCACCGTTTGAAGCCTTGTACGGAAGAAAATGTCGATCTCCTCTTTGTTGGGCAGAAGTCGGAGAAAAGCAACTTACAGGTCCTGAAATTGTCCAAGAGACCACCGACAGAGTCTTTCAAATCAAGGATAGGTTAAAAGCTGCAGCCGACAGACAGAAAAGTTATGCGGATAATCGCAGGAGACCGTTGGAATACCAGGTAGAAGACCAAGTGTTACTAAAGGTATCACCTTGGAAAGGCATAGTCAGATTCGGTAAAAGAGGAAAACTTAGCCCACGATACGTTGGACCGTTCAAAATCACCGAACGAGTAGGGTCGGTAGCCTATCGACTCGACCTACCTTCAGAACTCAGTGGAATACACGACGTGTTTCACATATCCAATCTGAAGAAATGTCTATCTGACGAATCGCTGATTGTTCCTATTGAAGACATAAGGGTTGATGATAAGCTTCGATTTGTAGAAGAACCTGTTGAAGTCATGGACTGCAAAATCCAGAAGCCAAGGCGTAACAGGATTAAGCTTGTCAAGGTTCGCTGGAATTCAAGACTTGGTCCCGAGTTCACGTGGGAACGTCAGGATCAAATGAAGGCGAAATACCCTCACCTCTTTCCAGAAGAAACCGAAACCAGCACTACATCCTAAATTTCGGGACGAAATTTCTAAAAGGATGGGTGAATGTGACAACCGCCAAAAATTAGACTAATCTGGTAATTATCTTAACCGTAATCGTATATTAATTAGTAAAATAAATACATAGAAATAATATTTTTAGTCAAAGTTTTTGATTTTAGTTGAATTTTAAAATATGAAACCCGAAAAAGTTCAATTTTGTCGTGTAGCTGACACTGTGCAGATTGACACCGGGTAATATCTCAAAACGGATAAATTCATAAACGTGTCAAGATGACCTCAAAAAATAAAATTTTATGTTAGGATATTAGAGATAGTATATAAACTTAATTTTAGTAGGTTCGAATCGCAAAAATTAGAAAATAAGTAACCGAAACCCAGTAGAGGACACCGTAAGAGCCCGACATTAAGTTTATCAGAAAATTATGTTTTTAGGCAGACATTGACTGTAATCTAATTTCGCTCAAAGTCTGATAAAAATTATTAGAAACGGAAGTCGTTTGGCTAGATAAATTACGAGATACGTTAAACTTTAACACCTAGATATTACCACATGTCATTATTTAAAACCAACTCTCCCTCTCCCTCACCCATCTCTCTCGGCCGCCACTTACACACAACCCAACCCACCTCCCAAACCCACCAATGATAAGCTTACATGTAGGTATGCAATGATTGAAGAATACTTGGAAGCTTCCCATTAATCCACCTACACACTCTACCCCATACAACACATCACCCTATACCTCTCTTTCTCTCTTCTTATAACCGGCCACCCCACCACCACCTTACAATCTCATCTTTTCAAATTTTTATACACACAACCCTTGATTAGGAGGTCTTTGGTGGAAGTTTAAGCAAATTACAAGAAGTAGGAAGCCAAAGGAAGGATTATAGCCAACACAAGGTCACATTATCACCCACATAGGCACCAAATCCGAAATCCAAGGTAACCCACTTCAAAGATTTGTGTATATTAGTTGCTATTTGATGTTTAAAGCTTGATTTTAGTATGTTTGGTAGTGTACATGCAAGTATAATATGGATATATGCATGCATATGTGTGAACCGTGAGTTTACATATGAATGTATAAGATGGGTTTTGTTGATTATAGGACTTGCTATGGTTGCATTTTAGCTTGTATAGATTGTCCATATTGATGTTACTTGAGTTTGTTTAACAAATGGGTTAAGTATTGTTTTAATAATGGAAGTAAATGTGTAAATGGTCAAAAGATTGGAAATGGATTATGGGTAAAAACACCCATTAGAACCGTGGGTTTTGAGTTTGGTATTGGATTGAAGTTGTTAACTTGTTAAATGTTAAAATGGTTAAGAAAGAATGATAATTTTGAAAACCCACTTGGTTGATTTATTACTTGAAAAGTTGTAAGTAATAATAATAATGGTTTTGAGAAGATAAAAAGGATCTCGGAAAAAAAGGTTGACAAAAGTGTAGAGATTTGATTTTGTTGGAAAATTACTTACACATGCAAGTAATACAAAAATTTGATTTTTGATCATTAAGCTCATACTTGTCTTATATGGATTGAAAATGACAAACTAAGTAATTGAATGGGACATATGGAAAGGAATAAAATCTACTAGAAGTACTAGGATGCATGAAACATGATAACTTAGATAAACAAGAGTTTGTGTTAAACTTACTAATAAAAGAAACTTTGTAAATTGTACAAGATGTTTTGCAAAATGATTTGATAAGTGAACATAATCTTGTGTGGATGATTAAAGACTTGTGGTTAGGATTACTTTAGTGAACTCTATTGTAAAGATTGTTGGTATGATAATAAGGTTATTAAAAATCGCTACTTACTAGTAATAGAAACTTTGTTGTTAAAGAATCAAGAATGTGTTTGTTTTAAAGATGATAATGGGATGAAATAAGAGGTTAATATGGGTTATTAAGATCTGGAAATTTTGGTACATAAACACCTTGTAGAGATTGTAGAAATAACATGTATATTGTATAGTTGAAAACTTAAGCTAAGGCTTGAGCATGTGTAGTTAAAAATTTGTTTTGTGTGCATACTTGGTGCTAGATGATCAAACATGTATATGATGATATATTATTTGTTATTATATGTATATTTGCTGTACCAATTGGTTTGATTTTGACATTGTGACTTAAATAGCTTGTCGGTGACTTTAACGGTCGGAAAGTTCGACTTTTAAGGTGAACCGACATGAGTTTTTGGAACTGAATTAAAACAGCTCCTAAAGTCATAATATTCTTATATTTAACATAAGTTAAAGTATAAGAAAAGTCAAGAATAGCAAAACTTAAACCAACACGGTTCGTGTCGCGAAAACCGACACGAAAACGTTAAAAATTGGCATTTTTAAAAAATTGGCAACAAAATAAAAACCAAAACATTTTTATTGAAAAACCAATAAAACTTGACTAAAAACTATATAAAAAGTGTTCTAGATAATTTAAAACTGAAAGTTTCATAAAAATGACAACCGGTTCGTTTTTAAGCTCAAAACCAACGAAACCGACAAAACCGACAAAACCGATTATAATAGAGTCAAAATTTTAAACGAAATAATAACTTGAATTTTTCCAAAACACTCCAGCAACTAAAGGTAATAATTTTTATAAATTTTAATAATTAAATTAAATTATTAAATAAAACAATTATTAGTTGATTATTACTTGTTTATATTTTTAAGTATAGAATTATAAGTTTATAAATAGTAAACTTTATGTGTTATGTGCTTGTGTGGATTTTTATATATTTTAGTCAAACCCGAATTTAAAATTAACGAACGTGTACTAATATAGGAACGAGCGTTTATTCGAACACCGAAATCAAAGGTGAGTTCTTCCTCCGAAAAGCATATTGTATATCTATATTCGTATTTATATATATATGTTTTGAAAACGCATTATACTACAAATTGTCGTTATTGTGGGATGAATCAATTTGGTTAAATAACTGTTAACCGAATTGAGGGCACAGAAATGTTGGTAGATCTATCGGGGTGACGCCCCCCACTTCCATTCGCGTTGGGTTAAAAGTGGGAATATTTCGAGTATGGTACGTTTCGAGTTATCAAATTGGTAGTCATACACGCGTTGTATTCGTAGCTAGTTTACAACTAACGCTTTTTGTGCTTAAAGGTAAAATGCGGGTTTCGTTATTGTGTTGTACCGTGTATAGATCGGTATTGTTGGGAATATAATAGCCGTACACTATTATATTCATGTTTTATTTTATATATAAATTGTCTATATTTATATAATAAGTTTTTCTTCTCAGGAATAACTCACCAACATTCGTGTTGACCCAAATGTTATTTAATATGCTTTGCAGGAAAGTGAAGGTTTCGAGGTGGCATCGAAATGAGAGCGTGGGGTGTTTGAACAAAAGTGATGTGTTGTAAACCGTGCATTAGCACGTGTAATAAACTCTGATTTTGTAAAATATTTTCTTATAATAAAAGATGATGCTTTTATTATTTGTCTATTATTGTTGACTATCGGCATCTGTCATAACCCGAACGAATTAAAGTTAAGACTTCCGCTGTGTTAAGTTAAGGTTTTTGGGGTGTGACAGTAGCATCCCAAACCAAAACCATAACTCAATTTCCATGCAGAAGCAGTGTAATATCGATTTTGATCTCGTGTTCATGGTTGAATCGCAACTCGTCGTTCACCACCAATTCGAACTCATAAAAGGTAAGGATTATATGGTTTTGGTTCGGATTTACTTGAAGAACAAAAGCTCTCTGTCAATTTCAATTGACAGAGGGCAAACGATATTAATTTTTTGAATTTATTGAATTAGGGTTTATAAAGGTTATGGATGAATTGAACTTAGTATATAAACCTTTGTTCTCGTTCTTAATCAGGTGAGTCACCTGCCCGGTTGGCTGGTGCATTTTCGTTAAAAGATTTAACCAGTCAGGGGCGCAGGTTCGAACCACCCAGCTTTTTGTGTTTATTTTATTTTATTTTTATTTATTTATTCATTTAATTATATTTATTTTATTTTTAATTATATTAAATCTATAACAGTTTGAACTCATTTAATAAACCGAATCCCGTCACTCTTTGAAGGTAAATTTTGTTTGATTTTTCCGTGTGTGTGTGTGTGTAGGCAATGTATTGAATGAAAACTCATTTGAGTTGAGAAACCCGTGAAAACCTTATGTAACATTGATTTAGTTTTTTGTTTTTTGTTTACATATGTAACATAGTTGTTGTTATATTTAATACAAAACATTGAAAAATAAAAAAAAATTGTTTCGTATTTTTTATCTTTTGAACATATTTTTCAGGATAGAGAAAATGTAACTTTACTTTTACATTTTTTATTAAATTAGCTTTTTATTTGTTTAAAAATCACAATATTTAAATTGTTTGTGTTTTCAATTCACTTTTCTAAAGGTAATATAAAATATATTTAATGCCTTATCACTCCCAAATTTGTTATAAACCCTTGATATCATGTCTTGTTCATTTATATCGTTTGAATATTTATTTTAGGTATACCTTCTGTTTCAATGTAATTACTACCTTTCTTATTACAATTAGTATACCTTTAAAATTAGGACATATCATCAAGACTTCTCGTTGAACTAACTAACTTATCTTCGTTGTATCCATTACCGTATTCACGTTATCATCCACCTTATTTAAGGTGAGTAATCGCATCCCATTTATGCGTACTAGAAACTACTATTATTATATTATTTCACTCTAACACAATTCCATTAGTTGTGAGGTTGTGATGTTGCTCGATTAAATGTTGATTGCTATATGATTTATATGTTTACTGCTTTATGGTTGATTGGTATCTCATCCTCATCCTCATCCTCATAATATGATCATACGCCATCCGAGTAAACATGTCTGAATCTAGTGGCATGTTCAAAAGGACACACTTATTGGTTGCGAATCTATCTGAGTAAACATGTCCGAAATCTAGTAACATGTTGAAAAGACACATCTATTTGTTTATGTTAATTCATGCTATTCACTAACGCAAGGAATTGTTTACTTTCTCATTATTATTATTATATTTATACTAAACTGTGATTACTCGCTCAACATGTGTTGTTGACAAATTATTTTTTCCACATAATGCAGGTTGTTGTATCAAATGAATCGAAGTGGAGAATATAGTTTGGACTTTAGGATAATTAATAAAGATATCACAATTGTTGTAATTTCTTTTTGTTTTAAATACTTTTTGTACTTTGATATGAATGAAATGAATTAGATATTGAAACTTGTATTATTTTAGTGTCTTTGAGCTATTATACAAATATTGTCGCGTCCCAGCATGCTCCGCTGTTAAGTTGGGGTGTGACATATACCATAGCTCTCATATCACTTCTTCCACCAGACTGATTAGTTTGTTGATTCTGACTACGGTCAACTCTTTCATTTGTACTATCATAACCGAAGTGCCTGTTTCTTTGACAGTTGTAGCATCAAACTTTTGATTTACAAAAACCTGGGCTTTGACCTACAAACTTCCTTCCAGCCTTCTTCATAAACCTCTTCACTCTTCACACAATCATTGTCATTTTCCACTGTAAATCCATTTCCTCCATATCACCTGCATCTATCTTATCATAATATTTATCCAATATTGCTGGATTACCAATATTTCCTTTAATGTAATTCTCATATGACGCTATAAATAATGTATATAATGCGAATTGTTGTTCAGCTGACTTTACACTCATGGGCATTGATGAGTAGTTTACACTTGGTGGACTACTAGTTGAGCTGTTTGTACTAGACTGACTTTTAGATTGTGTAACTCCACCAGCTACAAAAACAAACATCCTCATCTGAGTTTATCACCACTTGAGGGCCTCCAACACCTACGTCACTACCCGTGTAGTATAATGCAGACCCATTGCTAGAATTTGAACTTGAAGACACCTTCGCACCATACATTCCAGGATCCTGAACCTAATCAACAATTGTCCCCATTATTTTCATGTTTATCTCATATCCTCTAAGTCTGTTCATTACAGTTTCTAACTCAGCCTTTTCATCTCTAATCATTACGGTATACATCTCCCATTTTGATGGAAGTGCATCTAGAAGTTTTTCAACTATCTCATTATCCGAGATCATGATGTCATAGTTGTTGAGTTCCGTCATGAGGTGATAATAACGAGTGATGATATCATCCAAAGTCTCATTTTTCATAAACTAAAAACGGAGAACTGAGTTTCTAGTAATTTGAGCCTTGAATTTCTGATTGAGATGTTTCTTTCATAACGATTCTCCAAAGCTTCTCACATGTCTCTAGCAGTCTTATACTTCTTAAATGTGCAAAGAATCTCATGAGGTAAAGCTATAGTTATTGTAGCTAAGGCTTTATTTTCCGCCTCATACATCTTTTCTCATCTTCCTCCATCTTATTATACTTATTTACTTGTTCTCTTCCCTCAAAAGTGGTTATGGGTGGTATGTAACCATCCTCAATACACACCCACATATTTGCATCTTGCCTTTTAATGTACTATTCAAAACGTTCTTTCCATTGAACAAAATCAGTTCCTTTTAGTAGTTTAGGTGCTTTGGGGGGGAACCCGATTCTACTTTCATTTTTACTAGCTCAGAGATATTGATTGAAGTCTTGTTACTTGTTTAGGTTATTAAAAAATTCTTTGATTCAATCAGATTTTAACTTCGCCTAAGTCTCAGTAAGGCCGAAGTTATGATAACTACGCCTGGTCAAAGAATTTAACCCTAGTGACAACTTCGCTAGGCGAAGTTATAATAGCTGTTATAACTTCGCGGAATCTGTGAAAACCCTAGCGACAACTTCGCTATGACGTCTGGAATTTTTTTTTTTTTTGGAAGTGTTTTTGAGTGTAGGGTTTTGTGACGATTTTTGGAGGGTTAAGGTAGGCTAATGTAGGTTTTTTTAGGTATATCTGAACGTGAAGAATTCGTGAAAACCTTGACTCAAAGATTAACACTCGCGTGATACTACTGAACCACACAATTTAGAGCTTAACGTTTTGATACCAATTGTAGGTCCCTAGAATGGATCAATCACGGGGGTATCGCAAACCCTAAGGGTGTGGATTCCCCTTAGTATTTGTTTACGAGTATTAATACTAACAAGAACAAGTAGAGACAAGGATTAACACCAAAAGATTACTTGTATTGATTAACAACTCAGTTTCTATCAATACACTATAAATGCTAAATCATTAGGAGGCCAAAGAACTAATTGAAACCCTAGCCGAAGATATGTTTATATATATCACTATCTTCCTCTTTACATCATAGGCGAAGTTATCACAACTTCACCGCTAACTAAAACATTAAACATCAAAGTAAGCACAAACATAACACTATTGTTCAATACAGAGAAGACAAACATTAAACTATGGACTACCAACACAAAATGCGCCAACATTTGACATCCACCCATCATAGTTCTTGGGGGTCAGTTTTAAAAATCCATGGGCTCGGTGTCAATTTTTTGGGGGTGTGGTCGGAATTTTAACATATACATACTAAAAAAATAATAAAATTCAAGGGGTGTGGACAACCCCCATTGCCTCTTATCATAGTTAATTGCGTTACTTGGAATCCATTTCCGCCCAACTTTCACTTGGGGTGGTGATCACTTGAACCCAATATACGTTTTTTTTTTTTGAAAAAAGTTAATGGTTGGGTTGAAAACGGTTGTGATGGAAGGTTTGTAATAGGGCTGTCACTTTTACTTGAAACCTGAAACCCAACCCAAAAAAACCCGTACCCAAACTAACACGACCAAAAAAACCCGAACCCAAGAAAAGACTAATCAGAACCCAAACCGAAGTAATTCGAGTTGGTTCTCGGGCTTGATTTATAAGTTTCAGGTGACCCGAAAAACCTGAATAAACTTTTAGTTTTGAAATTAAATATATTTTTATGTATAATATCCTTAGTCTTAGTTACTAAATTATCAGAATCTAAGCCAATCAACTATTGTCATTCCAACTATTATGTATCGATTGTTTATTGTTAATTTATGTTTTCCGTTTATTACTAATTGCAACCGTAATCGAACAACCAAATCATGTCTAATTGAAGATGATTATGGTTCATGTCAGTTACTTAATTTTACTCTTATTTTGAATTGTTTTATGACTTTATCAAGTTATGTTGGTTTATTATTTGATTATTTGCATTATGAGCAAAAAGAATATCTTGCTTTAATTTTAGCATTGAAGTTTTTAAAATTTTTTTTATTTCATTTTCTAGGATACTTGAAACCCGATTAACCCAACCCGAAAAAACCCGAAGCCGAATTACCCGAACCTGAAAAACCCGTGAGAGATTTGAGTTGAGTTTCGGGTTAAAATTTAAAACTTTGAAACCCAAAAAACAAACTCGAAGAACACCCCTAATTTGAAATGGTTCATCTTGTAAACTAAATCTATTTGTTTTGTCTGGTCTATCACAAACTTTAGCCTAAACGATTTTTTATTATTGAACCCCATTCTTCTGTTGCTTAAACCATCCATTTGTTTTAAAATGAAAGATGTTGAGTGTCTAAAATTATAGTGAGTTTGCTTTATTTGTATAGTGTAAAAATAATTTATTTTCTTCTTTTCTTTTCCTACTTTTTTAATTTCTCAACTGTCAAAAGATTGTTCTCTAGCATCCGTATCTATTCTTCTATCTTTGGCCTCTGACATCCCTATCTATTTTTCTATCTTTGGCCAGGATCACCATCACTCAAAGTTGCTTCTTTTTACAAGGCGTGGAAGAATATATTAGGGTTTATAATACCGGGGTAAAAAGTTTGAGGCTTCAAAAATTAAAAGGTTCAAATTGTGAGGTTTAACTTTTAGGGGTTTGAATTGTGAGGGTTCAATGGAGGACTAAATTTTAGATGTTCATGCATTAAGGATTTAAATTGAGAGTTCATATTTAGGGGTAAGATTGTGAAGGTTCAATTTTTCTTATACCTTTCTTGCGTACCAGGCTGTCTCCTAAAATATACTTCGACAAACCAAAAATCAAAAACCAAGATGATATAATGAAACACGATAATCTAAACTAATTTAACTCTAGACCAAAAAAAAATATATGCCTAGCAATCATGAAAGGCATTACCTTCCGATCATCCAATGGAAAGTCAACATTAATGGGCCTAACCATAAAAAATAACTCCACCATAGGTAGTTGATGTACAACAAAAGATGTCACACAACTAACCAATAGCAGGAGACATAGGATCCCAATATTCGGGAGAAAAAAAAAAGAAGAAAAAGATAACACTAATCAAGACTAAGGAAATTGCATTTTAGAACAATATAAAAATAAACAGCCGATGAAATGATGAAATCTTCGAGTTGATTGTGACGTGCTCCAATTTTGAGGCATCGCAATTGAGGACTCAATAGACACTTTTTTTGTATCTTTTTATCAGATCAAAACTGTACACAAAGTAGCGTTTGTAACTGTCGCATCATGCTCGTATATTTGAACATACTATGAAATAAGTTTGGGGTTCATATTTTGTGGCTTTATATTTTGGGTTTGGCTTTGGCCTTTGTGTTTTGGATTTATATTTTAAGTTTCAGATTATGAGGTTTCATACTTTATGGTTTAAATTATGGATGTTTATATATTGAGGTTCTTGTTTTGGGGGGTCAGCATGAGGGTTCAAAAACACTTGGAAGGCTTAAACTATGAGTGTTTAACATATAAGGGTTTAAAATTTGGAGGTTCAAACTTTGGATGTTAATATAAAATAGTAATTGATGGGATACTAAATCTTAATAACTACTTAGGGACTTTTCCTTTTCCTTGTATTTGTTTATATGAATATATAAAATATTTTTTTTCAGAACGGCGATTTCTTGTATTTAAACTGCCGCACTCGTCTATTTTACCCAAAAAGAAAAATTGAGGGAGGTTCAACTTCTAGAAGTTGTTCATATTTGGGGTTCAAATGTGGATGTTCTTAGATTGAGGATTCAAAATTTCAAGGTAAACCTTCGAGAAATTAACTTATGATAATTCAAATTTAGGTTTTTTCTCTGGATTTTCATATGCTCCAATTTTGGATTCGAATTGTGAAGGCTTAGTTTTGGATTTTCATATACTGCACATTCAAGTTTTGTATATACACACTTTAGGATTCAGATTAGGGTTCTATTTTTTGTTCATTTATTTAAGGTTAAAATTCTAGAGATACAAATTTGGAAGGTTAAAAATATAGGGGTTTAAAGTATGACTTTAATTTTGAGTTTCAAATTTGGGTTGAAACTTTGAACGTTCAAACTTTTAGAAACTTATAAGGGTTAAAATTAGGGAGTCAAAATCTTCAAGGTTAAATATTGATTTTGTTGTGAAATAAGCCTAATAACCAAACATGTGAGAAAGAGATGTAGGGAGAAATATGAAGATTTCATTCAATAGGTGTGTATAATACATGAGATATAATGGGATATTTATAGGAAAGAAAAACTTAGAGAAGAAGCTAATCTATATTAGGAGTTGATAACCATAATATTAATATATTTATAACACTCCCCCTTGGTTATTAATATAATACGATTGGAGATACTGCCTCATTAAAAACCTTGTTTGGAAAACCCAGTGGGACAAAACCATAGCTAAGGGAAAAAGAGTGCAGCGTGTATTATCTCCCCTGATTTATATATCCATTAAAATGGTAAATATTGATCTTCTATGAAAGCTTCAAAACTTTGTACTCAATCATTTGTGTCTTCGTCCCTTGACATGCGAATTGTTAAGTTGAACAATGTTGCATGTTCTTCACGTGAAAACTTCTGTTGTGTCATCTCATAACCATATACTATTATTATATTGATACCCTGTAGTGTTTTTCTGCATGACAAGACTAACAAACTTGTTTTGATGGGTTAGTAAAATATAAATGCATATGTTCCTACCTGAAATATATGTTTTAACCCATTCCGATGTCTCCTAGCTAGACACATGCCGATAAATACAAATAAAGAAAATAATAATCATATATAGCTAACAATATGATATAATACACTTATGCATTTAATTGTGGTATTTCCAAACTAATAATAGTTCATATTCAGATAGGAAATGATATTAGAGTGCGTTGTTGGACATCCTTTAACGTACTCAAAGAATTAATCTTGTCATTTGTAAAATGTCTCAACATCTTTTAGATGTACTTTGAAGGATTGCTAAACATATAATTACACATATACTCGAACTGCAGAATGAGCAATAATCGCATCATGTCAAGGAATTTCAAAAATTCTCTTTCTAAAAGTTCTGCAGTTTCTCTTGATGATGTGTACATCATCACTGTAAACTGTGATTATATGAACTTTTAAGAGTAAAATTTTGATAAGAGCATGGCTAATGACACCCAACTTATCTCCCTCCGTATCAAAATATTTCCTGATTGTAAGTACCATGCTAAATCCGACTATTTAGTCTATATGCAATTTCTTAACCTTGTAGAACATTTATTGATGCTTTCATGTCGATGCTTAGGCGTTTCCAATCCATCACAAAATTTTTCCATCTTAACCAATTATTGATGTGCATTCACTCCTCATGAGTTTTGCTACATGAACTTGCTCATTTGACACATCAATTTATATATATCAGAACCCATATTGTACCATTCTTTGTTTATTAAGATACGATAATCATTAGGCATAATTTCTTCTATGCATTCTTATTGGTGCACAAGAATTACATCCTTAAGATGTTTCAATTAACCTTTTAAGCATTCACGTGTTAGGAACTCTTCAGGAGTTCCAGCTATATTTAACATATAAAGTAATCATAACGTATTCAAATATGAATCTGTATACAACATGAGTCATAGCGTTCTCGAGAACATAATTGACATGATTTGATAATTCAAATCCTTAATAGACTTTCATGTAAACTTTCAGTATCAATTGAATCACAATATTTATTAGACGCATAGCAATTCTCTCTTCTTTTACTAGACTATTTAGGTATCAAAAAGTAATTGCTTCCACCATTGGAGAATGTGTCTCCTCAAAATCAATCATGGATCTTTGCAAAATCCTTGTGCCATCAATTTTGCCTTATATCACTTAATTGAATTTTCATAACTCGCATAAAAGATCCGTCTATATCTAACGCATTTTACAACTTTAGTTGTACGGATTGTTGGTCCAAAAAAACTTTCCGTTATTTAGAGAATTCAACTCTGCCCTATTTGCGTCTTTCCATTTTGGCCAATCATTTTCATAGGCAGATCTTAAATCATGATCCTCATTATTTTCAAGCGCTATATTATATACAAAATCATAACGACGTCGACTTTATTTCGATTCCATATATCTTATAGACATGATAAAATACAATTTACTGAGAGCTCTTTGTTTTCAGGTACCTGAGGTTTTTTCAATAACCATCATGTCTAATGTCTTTCAAGAGACCTTTTTACTATACCTCGACTTGACCATCTTTATTACTTGCTCCAATTTTCGAGGAATCATTATTCTTGGAATCGACTAGTCTACCACGCTTCAGGCGTGCCTTAGACTCAATAATCATTACCAATGTATGGTTGTCATTCCAGAACGTTTATATTAATTGGAGCATAAGCAGTTGTTATAGGTGTCTTAGCTAGACACTTTGTTTTGGTCAGTAAATCGTCTGGTAATTGATTCGTTAATCTTTACACATGAATTATTCTTTGAACTTTTAGTTCATATAATTTAATTTGAGGATTAATGGTAATTCAAACTAATTTCGTTTTCCAACTGCTTTATATCTCCCCCTGATGTTGGGAATGTTGCTCACTAAAGTGAAACCAATTAGCCATAAACAAATATCTCATTAATAGCTCTAACTAGTTAATCATAGATAATATATAATACCGACATAAATTCCCAACTTCCTTTATGGTATCATCTTTGTGTCTTGTGGTGGATTAATTTCAATATATAAACACATGAAATATTAGATGAGAGATACTTGGTTACTGACCAAAAACCAATTGCAATGGGGAGGAAGTATCATAACTTGTTGGCTCGATGTGAATGCATGTAAAATGACAAATACCCAAATAAAACATGAACTTTTGCTCATGATCATTGACGCTACAACCAATTGTAGACATTTGATGACGTCTCAACAAAATCAATTCGTCTATTAATAGTGATTTACCAAAATAAATATGAAAATCTAGAATTTTGTGCTATCCATTAGCTAAGGCACAAATCACACAAATTTCATGTTGTGAAATTGATAACCATTTAGACGATGCATCGATTTAAAACACTAAATGGTATCATGTTGGGATATTCATATCCTTTATAACATCCAGAATACTTAAGGGATTCACATCTTACTTTAGTTGGTAATTCCTTAGAGAACAAACTTTGCTTATTTTATTATTATGAAGAATCTTTCAGTTCTTCAACACATTTCACGTCATAATTGACTCGGTGTGGTTTAACTGGTCATGCCAACTAACTGAATAATCATGACTAATAAACTTCTGGTTTATGATCGTATATGTGTTATGTTTATTTACACAAGATAGAAAATACGAGAGAACAATTTACTATCATTTTGAATGATCACTTTATATCTCCATATTTTTGTTCACATATATGATCAATCCCCTTGCCACTTATGGTGGTCAATCTCATTATTAATATGAATATAATTAAATATTTGATGGTCGATCTTACTATTAACATGACCATCAATTTAATTTTATCAATGATCACAACAATCAATACATGTCACATTCACTTCAGGGAATGGAGTAAAACCAAACAACTTCAAAGTTTAATTATATCTCTGACACATGATACGAAATTATCAAACATATTATACTCTTTCAATAATATTGCTGCTGCAGGATCATAGTTGAGGTGCGACAGATAGAAATTGTCTTAACTAGTTTTTCCTCATAAATAATCTTCTCATAACACCAATTGAGAAGTAATTGTATGTTTAAGTAATGAAAGATTATCGAGCTAACATTTATATCTTTCAATAATGAGATTTAGGTAGCATGACACTCCGAGTTTCATAGCAAAGTATATTTACACTCTATCATAAGAGTGATTCATGTTAAACCATGAGTAATATATCTTAAACCACTACTATCATGAGAGTGATTCATCTTAAACCATGAGTAATATACCTTAAACCACTACTTTAGTTTAGTTATTCTATTATATAAAAACGTGTATGTCATAGCCAATTATTTTTCATCAAAATTGAAACCATATTTACACGCCTTAATGTAAGTGATACTAAATACCGACTATAATTTAGTTGCTCTTTAATACCATTGATGCAAATAATAATAGCAAACAAGGTCAATTATATGATCAATAGGATCGCAATATTTCATCATACAAAAAAAATTTTTAATAAGAACCCATAAAATAACATTACATGAAAATATACATAACTTATGTATCAATCTATCATAGTAGAGCGAGTCACAAGTATATCTTTTATACACATATTTTTCACTCTATTTTGAAACCGAAACAAATGACTCTCAAGTTTACATATAGATTTCTAAATAACATATAAATTTTGTTGTACGAGCAGATATAAAGGTATCATGTAGTTTTCACTATTAAATTAACAAACATATCTTTTGCTCAAGTAATAGATATCTCATGTGTTCAGTTGCTATATAATTCATACAAATAAACGATGATTATCATATAATTAAGCGAACCCTATTAGTACATAAATATCAATAACTTATACTAATATATGTAATTATAAATGAAATATTTTCAGTATTGCCGGTCAAAAAAAGAAAAGAAAATCTTTTAGTATCATGATAATACATTCTAAGATTTAAAGTATTATATACTTCTCACCCAAAAAATTAGTAATTTTATTTTTCGATAAACTTGCAACTAGACAGAGAAATTATGAACGTATATCGATCTCCAATATTAGTGATGATGTTTTATTCAAGAAACAATATACAAAATACTTACAAACAACACAATAAATCGATGATGCACATGCATATGCTATTTTTTTTTTCAAATAATGCAACGTTATACTACTAAAGACTTAAGATAATCTATGTAACATGTATAAAACAACACAACTAATAATATTGCTATTATAACAGTTTATGTACAAATACTAAATTCAAAGCATCTGGCTTTATTAGTTAATGAAATAAAAGGTCACCGCCCGATAGTTAAATATTGATTATTGTATTTAACTATATAATTCATATGAGTACATTAATAATAAATTAATATAGAAAACTTTTTTAAAAAAAATTTGTAACAAGTATGCTCAAACATGATTTTTTAAAAACTTATCACAAATACTTGATATTTGATTCTTAATTATTTTATAAATAAATCAAGCAGGCCCATATAAGAACTAGGTAAATCCAAGTTTTATGATTTTCAGTTGTAAAATAAATTAAATCAAAACTTTACAATATCTCATGTAGTACGTTTTTTTTTTAGCCGATTAATTTTAGGTTATATAGAAAGAAATTCCCCCAAATTTCCAATGAAGTCATATATTACATTCGGAACAACTTCAACTAGCAAAAAGTGTTAAAACTGAATACACAAGTTACTTATTTCACTTTTATGAAATATTGATCATGTGCTTTTCGAGCTATGCAAAAGAATTCTAAAGAATCTCTAACACATCCAAATATTAGATCAGTTATAATATGGATCATATTTAAGAGAATAAAGAACAATGATATATATTGGACATTACCAACTTACCTTATGATGTGCAATCCAACTTAAAAGCAAGCAACTCGTGCTGATAACGTGTTGTAGCAAAACCCAACCAAAAACTGACTACAAAATAAGTACTGTTATCATTTCATGAGTATTTCTATCACAAACATTTTGATTTTGTACATTTCAAAAGGCATTCAACATACAATTTAAAGAAAGAAGGGTGAAAGTTATAATGACAAGACATAGTCTAGCAGTAGCAACGGGCTCCACAACAAAAGGTTTTGCATAAAATATAAGATCTTTGCAAACCCGGACCTGAAATGGAACCAAAACAAATACAAAAGAGTTAGATAGATCATAGATTATTGTTTGAAATCGAATAGAAAAGCATGAGACACATGTTGTCCATAGAGATACACAACATTCAATACTCGGGATACTTCTAGAATGTTTCAAATGGTATTACTAATTGCCTTACGATTGTTAATCAAAGCATATTAGATAAAACCGACCAAACACGAATGGGCATGCTCATGTTCATTACTAATTGCCTTACGATTGTTAATCAAAGGGTATTAGATAGGCTAGTAAACAAACCAACCAAACACGAACGGGCATGCTCGTGTTCGTTTAACTTTAACTGAACAAATGATCAAACAGTAACTAAACGAACAGGGTTTTCTTCTTCATGTTTGTTTGTTATGAACATGTCCGTGTTCATTTATGTCGTATGTTAACTAGCGAACGGTTCATGAACATAAACAAACGACATAATTGAACATAGATAAACAGATAAAACAGAGGTAAACCAGTTAAAAGTGATGTGAAGACAAATGTACTGGGCCTGAAAATTTATTTAAAGTAGATCAGGTTGTAATGGCCCAATAAATTCAACTGAATATATTAATGAACAAACGTAAACAGGCGTAACTAGCGAACATAAGGGAATGTAAATGAACGAGCGTAAACGAATTCAAATAAACCAACATAAATGAGCGAATGAGACGTGTTCATGTTCGCTCGTTTAACTAAATGAACAATTTTTTTTGCTTCATGCCAGTTCCTTTATTAAAAAAAACGAACATAAATGAACTTTCAGTTGAACGGTTCACAAACTGTTCACTGAACGTTCAGTTCGTTTACGGAAAAAGGACTTTTAAAACTATAAAAAAAATTGTACCTGAGTCATTTTGACTTCACATGAACCTCAATCATGTCATCATCTTCCATCTCAAGACTACCAGGAGTAGCTGATGGGTTGATTTTATCACCATCAAAACAAAACACTAAATTCTCTACCTTGTTCTTCACTTTGTCAGCATACATCTTAAAAAGCCGCTCAAACCGATCATCCTTCAAAAGAAAATTCATTTATCAACTATCAAACACAAATGACAAAACTATTATGCAACACTCTAATATCATTAAGAACAAAAAACCAACCGTATAAACTCGAAACTGCTTCACACCCTCTTTGTCTTGAATAGATATAACTATTTTTGGTCTTTCTACAGCGGGTTTTGAAGGCTTCTCAATGGGTCTTTCACAATCCGAACTCGTTACGTTCTTAAAATCTTTTTTAGCGTTTTCTTCAACAGTTCGCACCAAATCTTTAGTTGATTCGGTAAATGATAACAACTCCTGCCTTTTCAGCCTATTTTCACAAAATACAAAACAATAAACCAACAAAAAAAAATATATCAACACAGAAGCCAACACATTCAAGTATATTATACCTTAATTCCTTAATAAGCGAATTTTCACATGGTTTCGTTTTGTTAACAGGAACCATAGGAGGCGAATCCAACCAATCCAGATCATCGTCTTCAGCATCATTAATAACAACTTCTTCACGGCTCACTTTTACCTTATCAACCTATCGAATTTAAATATTATAAAGATTCAAAACACCATAAATGATGAATATTTGCTAAATAACATGTAAGACAATATGCTTATTATAGATTTCAACTTTCACACGTCTTCTTGCTTACTTATGTTTAATATTTTTCAGAACTACTTTTAGACTTCAAATTTGATATAAATAGAACGAATCGAATGTTCGGCAGGAAGTTCGTTTATGTAATTATGTTCATTCGTTTAATAAATGTACAAACATGAACAAGGAATTTCCCTATGCAGTTAATATTGGTGGGATAGTTATCAGTCCTCATGTGAAATACTGGTCCAAATATCCGTCATTGGCCGCTAAGAACCTTGTAGCAGCTTATGGCTGCCTCGCCACGCTATTCGCCATGGGCGCTATTGACAACTATGTCACCGACTTTCCCGATATCAGTGTTTTAAGTCTCAATTGTCCATTGTTATTGTTTATTAGTGTTTTAAGTGTTAATCAGCTCCTATTTGCCACAATTGTAAGTGTTTTGCAAGTTACAAAAGGATAATTTGTTAACAGTAGGAGAGTATACCGAATTGCTAGTGTTAAATTGCTATATATATAAATTCTGCGTGATATTAAAATTATCGATATCCCACCACAATAAACCGATATCTCAAATATTGGTCCTTGACTAATATCTGATATTTTCCGGCATTAACTGCTTAGGAATTTCATTCGATTAGCCAAATGAACAAACACGAACAAAGGCCATGCCCGTTCAATTGTGTTCGCAAACGCTCGATAAGGTGTTCGTAAACGTCCTCTAATGTTTGTTTGTTGATGTTTGTTCATTAGAGTTTTTTTTATATATTTTTTAATGAAAACCAAACTGTTGACACTGACCATTATCGGTTAGCAAAATTAAAAAAAAAAAAAAAAAACATTTTTTATGTTCATTTGTGCTCGTGATCCGTTCACGAACAAGTTCAATCCTTTAACGAAGGAACACGAACAAGAAATTTCATTCGTTAGCTGTTCGTGAACCATTGGCTTGTCCGATAAAAGCTTAACGGGAACAAGGCTTGTCCGGTTCAGTTCTTTATACGAAAAAAGTCCAACTTGATGCAATTTCTTTATACGAAAAACAAACAGAAGCTACCTATGTATGTATGTATGTATAAAATTAGGGCTTACAGTTGAACCAGAGGGCTTCTTGCGTTTGTGAGGAATAATAAAAGAACTATCATCATCATCATCATCATCATCTGCCAAATTATTCATAATCATCAACAACACAAAGCAATCAATAATAATAATAATAATAATAATAATAATAATAATAATACCGTCGTCAAGGCAAACGAGATCACGAGGCTGAACACGAGTGTAATCAAACAAGGGTTCGAGTTCTTCCAGTGGTTCCGTCTATTTAAATCAAATCAAATAATAAATTACAATAAGTGAGACTGAAATAAAAAATCGAAGCCCTAAGAAAAAAAGAAAAGAGAAATCGAACCATTGTTGATTTTGTTGAATTGAATCTCTGCTGATCGATCTCTTTGAAGGCTTGAATTGAATTGAATTGAATTGAATTGAATTGAATCCCCAAATTTATTTACGAAAGTGGATCAAGCCCTTGGGTTTTTATCATTTTCGGATGGCCCGGTTTCTAAGCGGATCATGAAGCGTGCCTAATACACAACATAAGCTGCTTGCAACATTTGAATTTAAGTTTTATCTATACTACCTATCTATATTTGTCGTCTATGCTATTCTATAATGAAATGTATGTTTTAAGAGGTGTATCTAAGATTACCAAAAGCTTACTTCAAAATTGATTGTCTACGATAAATCAACTAAAATGCTATTAGTTAAAGGAGTAATTTTAAAAGGCATTATCAATCGATCAAAACGTAACAATATGCTAACTTCATATCACAAAATCAAAAACCCTGAAATTGTCTACTGTTCTAACCAAATCAGGGAATTAAATCAATGAAAAGGCATAATAAACTGTAAAATGAGAGAGGATCGTGAATTAGGGCTTTACTCTATTTACCTCTTAATCTGTTGAGTAGAACTTGTGAATCACGATTGCGAGAAAGTGGCGTGTACTATTCTATAATGCATATAGGATGGACAAAAGAATAATTTCACAAAATAAAAAAAAGACACCTAAAATATTCCATGCGGCTGCTAGTTGTCCAAAGAAAGATAACCACGAGATCGGGAGGCTGTTTATGAAGGCAAGAATAAGAAGAAGACCACCATGAATTACAAGAACTGTGTACTTAGACGCGATGTAGCCACCGCCATTTTTGCCACCCGTGCTCAAAAGAATGATTACTTGGATTAACTGAGCCAGTGAGAAGTTGATACTTGTTGTCACAGCCCACTGCAGAAAAGTATTGTTATATTTGTTATTATGAAGTTTGAAGAGCTTAGAAACATAAATTAACAAAATATAGGTTTTTATGTACCTGCCCTACAATGTTGTACCTGCCAAAAAAGAAAAAATAAATAAACAACCAAGTGCTATGTTAGATTGAAATATCCCTTATTTTAGATAAGATTTTAATTTTTAACAATCCTCATAAAGAGCTCATTATAATGAATCTCTTTAGCCATCTAGTAGGCCTGCTAAACAGGCCGTGTTCATAGGTTGACTGGTTGACACTAAAAATTTTACAAAAACTTGAAAATTATGTCACGCACATAAACCAGAAATCAGCATGCATATTCGTGCTTGCCCGTGCCGCCGGGGGTGGGGGAGTCACATGACTGGTTTATCAAGAGAAAGTTAAGTTTGTTTAATATTATTACATGTTAATACCATAAAATTCTAAATTTACATACTGTTTATATTTTGTAAAGCAATTATGTTTAAACTACGACGATATACTTTTAAAATTTGGCACAAAATGCCAAAATTGTTTAGGTTATTACGTAAACAACATTTTAAAAAGTTTACAAATGGGTCAAGCAGGTCAACCCCAAACCTGTTAGGTTGATACGGTCCATGTTTTGACCGAGTATTCCCCAGAGTGCCAACTCATTTATACTAAACCCAAGAATGCAGAAAATATATGTCAAAGAATCGTAAACAATTAATATAACGACACTTATGGCCAGCCAGTAATCCAAGATGCAAATGGTGCCCACTTATGGCCAGCAAGTTTGGCACTCCAGTAATATAAACCACCGGAAGTCGGGTACGACGAACATATTTCCGCCATGGACAGACCAACAGCCATCGTGAACCCACCCGCAACCAGCCATCCATACACCAACACAACCGGTCCACCAAAATTCAACCCACTGTTATACAGTGTGGTTACACCCGTAAGCACTGATATAATCGAAAACGAAAAAGCAAAATTCGACAACACCCTGCAATTTCCAAAACAACACTGCATTCAGCTCTGCATCACTCAGATTCCTACATACATATATATATATATATATATGCATATATAATAAAAAAAAAGAGTGAAATTCAACCACATGCTGCTATTTTCAAAATGACACAAGATTTAGTCATGCATCACTCAGATTCGTCCATACAGATATATATTTGAGATTGAACTGAAAAAGAAATTACGAGAGATCGCGCTTGAGTTCTTGCTTGTATCCCAATTCGTTTAATCGAGAGTGACCGGAATCTAGAGGGTGTTTGCCGTTTTGCGAATGAATCGGGACACCATTTTGTGAACCCGTCATTACAAATACACTTTTCAAGATCTTTTTAGATATTATTGTAACTTTTTAGTATGAAGCTGAAGATTCCATTTTCATAGATCTTGGGATGCATGCATTTAATATGTGTGGAATGGAATCTTTCAGTGAATGAAGTCAAACAATGAGAGGACACTAACACCGACAGGTCAACTTGACGTACGTCCGAGAAATGAGGCTTGAATATGATTCTTGCATGTGAGTTGGCTCCTCTTGCATGTGAGTTGGCTCACTCATGACTAGACCCATACGTTTCGTTTCTTTACTGTTATTATAACGGGCATTCATAAACGTTGTATCTGGAAGTTGGTGGCTGGTGGCTTGAAGCTGGTAGCGGGTAGCTTTAGATTTTTAAATATATTTAGATATTTGGCAGAGTAGTTGTAGCTTTTAAAAAAATGTATAAAATGACCAAAATAGACATAACTAAAAAAAATATTAAATTTACTTATTTTGGAAGGTTATTTATGTAATTAAGATACTTAAAGCTTGTAGCTTTTTCTAAACGAGACTAGTAGGAGCTTCAAGCTTTAAGCTTTTTCTCATGACCTAAAAGCTTCAAGCTCCTTTAACCAAACAAGGCTTTTAATTAAGTATGAGTTTTTTCTTAAAAGTTTGAAGTCCCTAAAAGCTTCTAAAAGCTCCTTGTCAAACATACCCTTAATGCGTAAGTAGGTTGGTTTATATACACGGTATTAACATATTATGATTAGGTTTATGGACTGAAATGTGGAGGCTGTGCAAGAATCGGACTGATGATTAAGACTTGAGATCTTTATATTTTTAGTTGTGTTCTGTTGGGTTTTTTCCTTTGATGATGTTTGAAGAGGTATGTACCCGCCTCAACACCAAGCAAGGCGGGTCAACCCACAAGATAAAGACATTATGAAGGCACAAAGCCAAAACCTAGGCGCATGGCGCATACAAAACATGCTCAGGCATCATATGCTCGCGCATCACATATGCGCGCGGCGCATCAACGCGCGGCGCATATCACATGCTCTTGCACATCACATGCTCGCGCGTCGCATATGCGCGCGGCGCACTATCGCGCGGCGCATATCACACGCTCGTGCATATCACACCTGCGCATGAAATATCTGCGCGTGAGAATAAAAAGAAGACTTCGCGCATCCTCAGGATGGGCGCATATCACACGTGCACATAATCAACCTCGTCCTTATTCAAGTCAGGATTAGGGCAACCTTGATTGTGCACGTCAGACAATCTTCTAGAAGGCATCTTTTTAAGGAGTAAGAATATGCTGATATTGACAGCTGCCAAATGAAAGGTCGACAACTCAGCATGACACATGTGCTACCACATAATTACAACCAACGAGAAAGCGCCAGGTGTCCCAGAGGACACATGGCGCAGTGCGATTGGAGGAGGCCAACGAGGCTGAGCCCAACCAGTGGAAACCCTAGCACTATAAATACAGCATCAACTCCACTTTGATGACACATTCATTCACACTCAATCATTGACAGTTACAAGCAGTGATATCACATTCAATCATATTGAATCATATTCACTCTCACAGTCAGTTACAGAGAAAACACACAGTCACACAAATCAAGAGTATTCAGCGATTCAGCAATACTCTCGAGATTCACTTACATACAACATTATTATCTTCTCCAAAAGATACTGATTCTCACGCCGGAGGGTTACCCCAAAGAGGACCCCTCTGTCCCTTTCTGAGGGGTAAGTAACGGCGCTGTTCATTTTGTAGGTGGAAGAACTCGGATCCAGAAGAACCATCGGTGAAATAGTTTAATCACACCCGAGGAAAGTAGATCTGCTACCAGTGAGTAGATCCACGTTTCTTCATTGGCGCCATCCACTGTTACAAACGGCAATCAGATCTCATCCAGATCTAAAAAATTCAATCACCATGGTTTCTGGAGTTCGTAACGTTGATCAAGCTCTGGAGGATATTGAACGTGAGGGTGTTAACGACGGACAGCAGGTTCTGAGGGTTCCGCGTGATTCTACGCGTACCACCAGCAACCGTCCCTTCGTCACAACCCCTCACGGCCAGACTGAAACTCCTCCAGACGATCGCACGTTACAAAATATGGCCGGCGCGAAGCTGAAGGGACCAATGGGTCCAGAAGATGAAGCAGACGATCCGAATGAATGGCTCATAAATGAGCAGCGGCGTCTGATGGAAAAGTACACTGAAATGATCAAACAGAAGAAGCTAGCCGACCAAACACAAAGGCAAGCGATGGAGAAGCAGCCCACAAAAAGGCCGCGCGCGCCGGAAGAAGGGCATTCTGTTCACACTGCACACACAGAGTTCAGTGATGAAGAGGTGCATAGCATGAGAAAGACAAGGGATACTCATGCAGGAGGCTCGCAGCTCCGCGCGCCTGTGAACATGGCGCCAGGAGCCAGAGCAGATCCGGATCTGCACATGCCATACAGCCCACCGGTCAGAGGGCAAGTGGACGTAACCACACCCTACAGACCAGCCATCCTGGTAAAACACTCAAAGTTTACTGCGCGCATCGCGCAGGCTCCCATCCAGCACAAGACCAAGATGCCAAGTGGTCTGGGGAAATATGATGGCACGACAGATCCAGATGACTTTTTGCAAGGTTTCTATAACACGGGAAACCTAGAGAGCTGGACGATGCCAACATGGTGTCATATGTTTGCCCGCTGCCTCACGGGCGCAGCGCGAGTATGGTTCGAGAGCTTGCCGACAGGGCAAATTGATGGGTTCGAGGAACTATTAGAAAAGTTCCAGGCCCACTTCGTACAGCAGCGCAGGCACACGCGCGATCCTGATGACATCATGCACTGCATCCGCAGGAATGATGAAACGATTGAAGATTACATCACTCGTTTCAATCAGGAGTCCCTGGCAATCGGGGGCATAACTGAGCAGCTCCTGCGCGTGGCCTTTATACAAGGCGCGCGCAGTGATCAGTTACGACGAGCTCTCGTAAGCAAAGATGGTATGCCCACCACGTGGGCCAAGTTAATGGAGGCATCGCGAGTTTTCGCGAGAAATGAGAAACAGATTGCCCAAGATAGGGCAAGAGAAAGAGCGCATCAGGCTGAATCACCGCGCAGCAAAGAGAAGAGGGCCAAACAGAACTCTGTATGGTCCAGGTTGCAGCCAACAAGTTTTTCTTCCGCGGAAAAACAAGCGCAACCAAGCTCACCCCAGCCCCAAAAGGATGCTCGTAAACACGGGGAGGGTGACAAGAGGGAGGGCGGCAGAGATCCTAGCAGACCTCTGCCAAGAATATGGACTCCCCTCACTAAAACACCTTCACAGGTGTTAAGTACTGAGAATGTCCAATTCAAGCCTCCCAAGCAACTACACTACAAGGGGCCGCAAAACAGTGGTAAATATTGTGAATTTCACAGGTCCCCGGGCCACAACACCGACGCATGCCATCATTTAAAGGATGCGATCGAGAAGGATGTAAAGTCTGGCAGGTTGGCTCACTTGGTGAAAAACCAAAGAATAGAAGATGAGCAACCGGAGGGAGCCTCTGCCAGCAAGAAGTACAAAAGAATCTGTGTGGCTGAGGGGGGACGACAAGGGCAGACGTCAAGAAAGAGAAGCGCGCAAATTCACGGAGATTGGCGCGAGCAGCAAGTCATCTTCCCAAGAATCAGGGGAGGCCCTTCAATAAGCAGTCCTCTCGTTATTACCACACACATTGCTCATTACGAAGTGTCAAAGGTCCTGGTGGACACTGGAAGCGAATCTGACATTATGTATGAGCAGTGTTTCAGAAAGTTAGACCCGGCAGACCAAGCTCGGCTCGAAATTGTGAACGCACCAATCTGTGGTGTCTCAAATGAAATCATACATCCCCTAGGCCAGATTCAGTTTGAACTAACTATGGGGGATGATGAGCACAAGCGAGCCGAAGTGGTCAACTTCTTGGTCTTGCCCACCACGTCATGCCACAATATGATCTTGGGTAGGGGAACGATTGCCCAATTTAATGCTGTACCATCGCCAGCGCATGGCGCATTGGGGATCCCTACACCAACAGGCGTAGCATTTGTTTACCGCGATCATTTGTGCGCAGTGACAACCACGCCGCGGGAAGGGAGAATGAAACTTCCAACGGCGGACAATGCGCCAGAGAAGTGGATTTTAAACCCAAAATTCCCCGACCAAACGGTCACAATTGGCGCTACCATTTCAGACGACACGAGATTGAGAGTGAAAAGGTTGCTCACAAAATACATGTCGGTCTTCGCGTGGCAACACTCCGATATGACTGGGGTCCCGCGAGACTTGGCGCAACACTCTCTTAACACGTTCAAGTCGGTGGAGCCAATTGCTCAGAAGAAGAGAATCATGGGGGATGAAAAGGCGAAGGCCATGAATGAGCAAGTTGAGGACCTGTTGCGCGCAAACATTATCCGCCCGATCCGATACCAGACGTGGGTAGCCAATCCTGTGATGGTAAAGAAAAGCAACGGGTCATGGAGGATGTGTATTGACTTCAAGGACCTCAACAAAGCATGTCCGAAAGACTGTTACCCACTACCAAACATCGACGCAAAGGTGGACTCCGTGGCGCCATTCAAACTCAAATGTTTCTTGGATGCCTACAAAGGCTATCACCAGATTCAAATGGCACCACAGGATGAAGACAAGACGGCCTTCAGAACCGACAAGGGTGTTTTTTGTTACACAAAAATGCCCTTTGGTTTAAAGAATGCGGGCGCCACCTATCAGAGACTTATGGATTCTGTTTTCAATGAACAAATCGGAAGGAATCTAGAAGTCTACGTTGATGATTTGGTGATCAAGAGCAGGGAGGAGAGACAAATGCTCAACGACATCGAGGAAACTCTTCAGCGCCTAACGGAAGTTAACATGAAGCTCAACCCGAGCAAATGTACTTTCGGCGCGGAAGAGGGGAAATTTCTTGGTGTAATGGTCACTAAGGATGGTTTCAAGGTGAATCCTGAGAAGGTGGAAGCCATCCTTGACATGCCTTCACCAGCCACCATGAAAGAGGTTCAGAAGCTGAATGGTAGATTGGTGTCAATCAACAGGTTCCTAGCTAACCACGCCAGCAAATCTACTCCATTCGTTAACACCTTGAGGAACTGTTTGAAGAAGAGCCAATTCAAGTGGACGCCTGAGGCTGAGCAAGCTTTCACTGAGATAAAAGAATGTCTCATTAAATTGCCAGCGCTCACAGCTCCACTTCCTGGCGAAACCCTTACATTGTACCTGTCAGCTGGAGACCGCGCGATCGGCGCAGTATTATTGGTGGATCGCAAGGGGATACAAACGCCGATATACTATGTGAGTCGGGTGCTCACAGACCCTGAGACGCGCTATTCCATCATGGAAAAGTTAGTATTGTCGCTAACACACGCGTCGCGCAAGCTCCATAGATACTTCAATGGTCATCCTATTGAAGTACTGACTGGTTACAACATCCAGCAAGTCTTGCGACGTCCCGCGCTCTCCGGAAGGCTGACAAAGTGGGCGCTGGAATTAGGTGAACACACGATCACTTATAAGCCTCGTCCAGCAATAAAGGGTCAAGTTTTGGCGGATTTCATCACGGAAATCCCAGAGGGGAAGATTGAAGAAGCTCAGCGCGAGGTAGACCCTCCGCGAGCAAATGATGAAGAAGATGTTTGGAGGCTATTCACTGATGGAGCCTCCAACAGCGAAGGGTCTGGCGCAGGTCTCAAACTGGTGGACCCTGATAATCATGAATATACTTATGCTATCAGGTTGGACTTCAAGAGTACCAACAATGAGGCTGAGTATGAAGCCCTGCTGGCTGGACTGCGCATCGCGCGCAAGTTTGGGGTTAAAAGACTAGAGGCGCATGTTGATTCTTACTTGGTAGCTGCTCAGGTCAACGGCCTATATGACGCCAAGGAGAACACAATGCCTCTGTATCTAGAGCAGGCAAAAAAGCTCGTTGAGCAGTTTGACTTCTTCAGAATCATACACATCTCGCGAAGCGAAAACAAGTCCGCAGACGCGTTGAGTAAAATGGCGTCAACTAATTTTGATCACTTTGGCAAAGATGTCAGGGTGGAAATAATGAGCAGCCCGTCAGTGCAAACGCAATCGGTCCTGGTAATTCATACAACTCCTTCATCCTGGATAACTCCAATAATGGAATTCCTGAAAGAGGGGAAGTTACCGGATGATCGCGCACAGGCGAGAAAGATAAGACACAAGGCGCAGAACTATGAACTACTTGATGGTATAGTGTATCGGCGCTCTTATCTTGGACCGCTCATGAAATGCCTGGATGCTGAAGAAGCAAGCTATGTGATTAGGGAGATTCATGAAGGAATCTGTGGAATTCACGCTGGTCCGCGCATGGTGGTTGCCAAGGCGATGAGCTCAGGCTACTATTGGCCAGGCATGTACTTGGATGCGCTAAAAGAAATCCAAAAATGCAAGGCATGTCAGAGCTACGCGCCAAACACCATGCGTCCAAAAAACAACTTGATTCCAGTCACCTCAGCATGGCCTTTCCACAAATGGGCCATTGATATTGTGGGGCCCCTGCCGCAAGCGCAAGGGCGAGTGAAATTTTTGGTAGTGGCGATAGACTATTTCACAAAATGGGTTGAAGCCAAGCCACTAGCAAAAATCACAGCTGAGGCGATGAAGCAATTTATCTGGAGCCACATCATTTGCCGTTTTGGCCTTCCTATGGAAATTGTGAGCGACAATGGCAAACAATTCACTGACAGGAAGATGTCAAGCTGGCTCAAGGAATTGCACATCAACCAAATCTTCACGTCCGTTTACCATCCTCAAGGGAATGGCCAAGTGGAGCGCGCGAATCAAAGTTTACTAAATGGGCTGAAGAAAAGATTGGAGGGAGAATCCCATTCTTGGGTCGAAGAGTTACCTAATGTCTTGTGGGCGCACATGACATTAAGCAAAACTAGCAATGGCGAATCCCCGTTCAGCCTAACCTATGGGACAGAGGCTATGATCCCAGCGGAAATTGGATGCCCATCCCATAGGATACTCATGATGAGCAAAACTGATAACGACCGCGAAAGAAGATTGGACCTTAACTTGCTTGAAGGGCGCAGAGAAGCGGCTATCATTACTGAGGCCAGATACAAGAAAAAGCTGGAAAAATATTATAATCAGCGCGTTAAAGAGTGCCACTTCAAGAAAAATGATTTTGTCCTTCGAAACAATGAAGCTAGTCGCGCAATACCCCCAGGAAAAATGTCCCCCAATTGGGAGGGACCTTATCAAATTTCAGAAGATCTGGGGAAAGGCGCGTACGCTTTAAAAGATTTGAACGGAAAAAAGATACCGCGCACGTGGAACGCGGCACAACTTAGAAAATGCTTCATGTAAAAAGTTCAAATTTGTAATCAAGGCTTTTAAGCCATCATGAATGCTGATTCGCGCTATCTTTCAATATTGGTTCTATTACCTTTGCATACATGTTTCACACTTCCTTTATTAAATTGGAACAATATGACAACATTATATTGACTTCAAAACAAAATAAAGCGAAGTAAAACATACATGCGCGAGCCTTAGCTCAAACGCGTTAACGAGTCTTAACTCTAAAACGTCAGGGCCTTAGCCCAAAATTACGAGCCTTAGCTCAAACACTTTAATGAGTCTTAACTCTAAAATCGTCAGGGCCTTAGCCCAAAACAAAGAGCCTTAGCTCAAAACACTCACATACATCCATCTTACACCCCGTGCAGCCTGATCATAAAAATCCTTAAACAAAACTAAGGCAAAGTACATGCCATATCATGTTAAGGTCTCAGGTCGAGGCCGCGCGCGGAACCATAGTGGATATCTGAGTAACACAAGCTGACATGTAATGGCTAAACTCATACTTCCATACCGCGTGACTCCAACGCGCGAAAAAGAAATAACGAAAAATTAGCGCGCATGTCAGCATGAGCAACATACTGCGAGAGCCACAAACAAAATAGAACAGAGGTTAAGTGAATAATTTCCTTACAACCTTGTTCTTATTTTAACGTTCAAGCATATCTTATATCTATACAACCAAACATGAAGAGATGAATGGAAATGCGCAAGATACGAAAAGGAGATAACAAGTTTCATTTCATTGGATCGAAATTTACAAGTATGATGAGTTACAAACTACAAGTATAAAAGATAAATATACAAAATTTGATGAAGGGCTTCTCAAGTCTCCACGTCGACGTCAGCCGCTTCATCATCCTCATCATCTCGCGCAGCATCTGGCGCGGTCTGCTCTTCATCTCCGAACTGACCATAGTCAAGTTCTTCCTCCTCATTGGAGTCTTCGATCACAACGGTGTCACGAGCAGATTCTTTCGCCGCGCCAGAGCCGCTGGCAGGGCCAACATCCCCCGCGCCACCATCATCGCCACCAGCCCTCTCGCAATCATCAAGCAACTTCTTTAGTGCGCCGAGGTCGGGCTGGTCAGCAAGCGCAGATATCTGTAAATCATTAGAAAAGTAATGAGTACAAAACACTTAGAAAAGTTAGTAAAGTAAAACTCATTAGGATCAAGGTACCTGCATAAGGATGGGGATGGGAGTATTCATATACTTTTCCCCCACCGTGGCCATGTCCGCGCAGGCCGCATCGCTCTTGTAAGGGTACTCGGATGGGTTCTTCCTCAACATGCCATACTCATACCCATCCGTAAACCCTTCAGCTCGGCCAACCAAGCGCGCGGCGGCATTGCAGTCCATCACAAGGGCTTGAAACTCGGCGGAATATTTCATCGCCAAAGCGCAGCGAGCCATGCCCTGTGACACCAGCCATTGGCGATCCTGCGCGAGGCCAGCAACAGACGTCTCGAGGGCAGGAACCTGAGAGTTTAATAACTCAACAGCTTCCTTAGCCTTTTTTAGTTCCTCCTTGTCAGACGCTGCTGCCGCCAAAATTTTTTCTTTCTCCGCCTGCGCAGCACCAAGTGCTTCCTGGCTAGACGCCGCCGTGGCCAAGGCCTCATCTCTATCGGCCTGCGCGGCCGCCAAATCCCTTTTCAGGCGCGCAACCTCGCTCTCCAGAGATGATTTCTCAGTAATACTCTTGATGATAGCTTGGTCACGCGCCTCGGCCTGCTGTTCCAAGACACGCACTCTGCGCGCGTACTTGGCAACTTCGGCCTCCGCCAACTGCTGCTTCTCCCGCGCAGCCTGGAGCTCATGCCCGCGCTTGATGTATGCGGTGTTGGCACTTGCTCGGTTTTCACTGAGCTCCGCCTGGAGTTTCTCAGCTCGCGCGCGAGCATCAGACAGGTTCCAGGCGGCCACCTTAGCCTCTCGCTGGGCTTCCACAAGAGCGTCGCGTACTTTAATATAATCACGACGCAGCTCTTGGGAAGCAGCGAAAAAAGCCGACCCAGCGAAAACATGTTCGTTCAGCAAGTCCGCGCGAGTGCGCTCCTCTTGATACCTCCTTTCAGTAGGAGGCACGGCATGAGCCCAGAAGTCCTCGCATACGCCCATGGATTGAAAGGAACTTTCTTCATTAATATTCCATCTCGGGCGGTAAACGTGGTCACCTTCCTGCAAAAATGTAAGAAAAATCCTAAGTCATAAAACATACTTATAGGGAGATACGCGCAGCGGACCAACAAATCAATACATACCTGCGGGGATGAAGCAGGAATGTCTGCGCCAGCCCCACCAGAGGTCTGCGCTGCAAACACTTGCGGCATCGCAGGGCTGGCGCGATCTCCTAAGGAGTCTTCACCTTGAATCCCCTCGTCCTCCTCGTCTTCTTCAACAGGCCTCTTCTGCTGCGACCTGGAAGGCTCCAAACCAGCCTCGCGGGGAGGGCTACGTGCAGGAGGAGGCGAAGGAGGTCTAGACGCCGCCAGTTCGGCGCGCAACACCGTCTCCTGCTCCTTGGTAATCCCAATAAGGGGAGACTCAGCACTAGCAGGAGCAGGACCAGAACCAGCGGCGCCGGCAGCTGCGCCAGGAGTATCATCAGCAACTGTTGTACCAGCTACAACTCCTATGAACAAATAAACAAGGAATGGTTTATGACTAAGTCCAAAAGGAAAAATTCAGAAGACAAATGTGCAACACTTACCTTGGCGCAACTCTGTTCGCGCATCGAACATCGCCATAAAATTCATTCTACCCTTTTCAGAGGGTAGAACAGGGGACTTCGATGGAGTCCCCGGCGCAGCCGTAGCACCTTGTGGCGCCTGCGGCTGATCTGTTACCGTCGCCGGCTCTGCAAACATTCAAATAACCAACGGTTTAATAATAACTCAGTCAGATGAAGATAAGCAAAGTATACCTGTTGCAGGCGCGGCGCGGCTTCTCTCTTCAGCAGCGCGAACGGAGGAGGCGACGGCACCATACCTCAAGTGGACAGGAGGTCTGCCCACTCTCACAGGCAGAGAACTTAAAGAAACCTTTGTGGTTTCCTTAGGTCTCTTCGTTTGAGCATGGGGATGAGCGACAGGGGTGTCCTCTTTCTTCTGTTTCTTACTGGCCCCTGCGCCAGATTTCCCCTTAGCTTTGCGCTTTAGTAGGGGCGCCTCCTCTTCCTCCTCCTCCTCCTCTGCCGCGAGCTCTAGCTCGTAGTTTTCAAGCGCATCTACAAAAACAAGCGACAGAACTGTTAATAAGCTTGGGTATTCTAGAGGAATGAGCAAGAGTGCGAAGGCTTACCAGGCGCGTCACCGTCAAAGTCAAAATCCAGATCCACTGGGATGAACATGTCATCGAAGCGATCCGGGAAACCAACCTCCCCAATGCCAAGTTCGACGGAGCCGCCCTCCACATGTTCATCATAAGCGGCAAGGATGTAATCCTTGGTGACTGCGCAAAGACAAGTTAAATGATATCAGCAAAAGAACGATGTTCGCGCAACAAAAAAAAAAAAAAAAAAAAAAAAAAACTTACACAACCCGTCGACTTGGATAACGGGCTCAAGCGCGCTGTCGGCCCAGAGCCTGCTCATCCCGACCCCAACCAGCGCCTCCTCGCAAATTTTCTTCGCGGGGGATGGTTCGGCGGTCAGCTTCTTAACCCATGCGCCAGTTGGGTTCTTGAGGACATCCTCATCCGCAGGCGCAGAAGTGATAGAGCGCATAGTCATACGGATGGGGATCACACCGGCCTTAATGTAAAAAAACCTCTCTGACCAGTCATGAAGGCTCTTGAATGAAACAGTGGAGCACTTCACCTTCTGACTGCGAGGAATAAAAGAGATCCAATTGTCTTGGATCTTGGCCTTATAAAAATATTGAAAGCGCCGAGGAGTGGGTTCCTCGCGCTGGGATTTGCACATGAACTCAAAGTGAGTCACGCGCACGAGTCCAAACGGATGGACTTGGGATATGTGAATCCCATAGAACTTCAACAGTGCACCCACAAACCTTGTCATCGGGAGACGAAGGTTGCAGTGGGTGAAAAAGTGGCTATATAGGGATATATAGCCGGCAGGCGGGTTCGCCGCCGTTTGCCCGGACCTAGGCAACATGCAGCCAAACAGGGTGGGAAACCCCTGAGAGGTGATGAGGTTGTCGAGATCCGCCTGCTTCAATTTGCAGGGGATTTCATTCCACCTTTTGGTGGCCTTGGTCCTCCCTACTTCCTCCGATGTGGTTTCAACAACCTTCTTCCCCTTCCCCTTTTGCTTCAATGTCGACATCACCACAGATTTCACACGGCGTCTTCGAGAGGCAACGGAGGTGATTGAAGGGTTAGACGAGTATGAACTATCAGACATACAACTGTAATAGCCGATAATCGAGGATTCGAATCGATGTAAACACTCAAATCAGAATGTGAAAGCAGGAATTCGAATTTGAACAACAATAAAGATGAGCATAAAATTTCCTAAGGGCCTGCTTTTATAGGACCAGGAGAGAGAAAAATGGCAGCTGATCGGATTCCACGCGCCCCCACTCGCAGGTGCAAGCCAACGAAGGAGTGACACGTGTCCCTAACAGCTGTGTGAGGGGACATAAAATTGTAACCGACCTGCCACGGCACAGTGACGCGCCCCCACTCGCAGGTACTAACCAATGCGAGTGCAACACGTGTTCAGGACAGCTGTGAGGGGACGTGAAAGGCAACTGTAGCGCCTCGAGCACACGAAACCTCTGACACGATTACGGCGCACGTCACCACCAACCAACCACGTGTTTGGACCTTTGGTTTTCGACAAAGTGGATAGAACTTCGCGCGATGACGGAAACAACCAAGAAAACGACAAAACCCCCTATAAAAGGACAACTCAGTGAGTCTAATATCTATCTTACCACGCTCGCGCGAGATAAGACACACATTAGACTGGGGGGGCTTGAAGAGGTATGTACCCGCCTCAACACCAAGCAAGGCGGGTCAACCCACAAGATAAAGACATTATGAAGGCACAAAGCCAAAACCTAGGCGCATGGCGCATACAAAACATGCTCAGGCATCATATGCTCGCGCATCACATATGCGCGCGGCGCATCAACGCGCGGCGCATATCACATGCTCTTGCACATCACATGCTCGCGCGTCGCATATGCGCGCGGCGCACTATCGCGCGGCGCATATCACACGCTCGTGCATATCACACCTGCGCATGAAATATCTGCGCGTGAGAATAAAAAGAAGACTTCGCGCATCCTCAGGATGGGCGCATATCACACGTGCACATAATCAACCTCGTCCTTATTCAAGTCAGGATTAGGGCAACCTTGATTGTGCACGTCAGACAATCTTCTAGAAGGCATCTTTTTAAGGAGTAAGAATATGCTGATATTGACAGCTGCCAAATGAAAGGTCGACAACTCAGCATGACACATGTGCTACCACATAATTACAACCAACGAGAAAGCGCCAGGTGTCCCAGAGGACACATGGCGCAGTGCGATTGGAGGAGGCCAACGAGGCTGAGCCCAACCAGTGGAAACCCTAGCACTATAAATACAGCATCAACTCCACTTTGATGACACATTCATTCACACTCAATCATTGACAGTTACAAGCAGTGATATCACATTCAATCATATTGAATCATATTCACTCTCACAGTCAGTTACAGAGAAAACACACAGTCACACAAATCAAGAGTATTCAGCGATTCAGCAATACTCTCGAGATTCACTTACATACAACATTATTATCTTCTCCAAAAGATACTGATTCTCACGCCGGAGGGTTACCCCAAAGAGGACCCCTCTGTCCCTTTCTGAGGGGTAAGTAACGGCGCTGTTCATTTTGTAGGTGGAAGAACTCGGATCCAGAAGAACCATCGGTGAAATAGTTTAATCACACCCGAGGAAAGTAGATCTGCTACCAGTGAGTAGATCCACGTTTCTTCAATGTTCTTGATTAAGTTATGCCTGGAGCGTCAAAATCAGTATAAACCGTTAATATCTCATCTCAGGAAAATTCACTCGGCATTAGATTGTTCAATCGTTCAACTAAAAATAAAAAAGAAACGTGAAGGCTATAGAAAATCATTTAATGCATATTTGTTAATCTCTTTTTAATCTTGGACATATTATATGTTCTTTCTTGGGGTTCATAAAATCTTCATGATTAATGAGTTTCGGCCCAAAGTAAGCGTCACGCCAAGTTTAATTCCAAGTGGGTTGTTGTGATAGAAAAAACAAAAAAAAAAAGCAATAATATGTTAGATATTTTCATAAAAATATTAAATAGATACAAAAAAACGTATTAGATTTTATGAAAAAGTTAGAAGGATAAACATATTTTTTTAAAGAAAAATCATTTTCAAAAACTACTGGTTTTAGTTAAAAAAGAAAAAGAAAAAGAAAAATTACAAAAACTTAAAGTTTAAATAACAAAACTAAGAAATTTTCCAGCTAAATATCATTAGAGCATTCTCAGCCCATTCCTTTAAAATATGTGAGGAAGATTTATAAATTATATGGTATGGTTATGAGTGGTTGTGAGTAGAGGAGAGAGAAAGTGTTACAGGGAAAAGTTAAATTTGAGTATTCACTATTCATACCCTATAATTTTTTAATATTTTTGAAAAGTGGATGTGAGTGAACGAAAGAGTAAAGATAATGATAAAGGTATAAAAAGTATTATTTAATTAAACAACAGAAAGAAAAAACAGTAATTTGTAATGTAATTAGACTATATGTTATAGAGGCTTGGTTAGGGGCTTAGTTGAGAAAAAAATGTTGCCACATAAGCATAATTTTTTCTCAACCATATATACCTAAAAATGATGTAATGAAAAGGGCTTGGTTGGAGGCTTTGTTGGTTATTATATAATTATTATTTAATCATTCTTTATTTATTATTTATTTATGTTATTTAACTATTATCAAATGTTTTTTTAAACGACCAAAAAGGTTTCAACAATTAACAAATTAAATAAATATGATTAAATACTCAAATTTAAAAAACTAAAGTTTCATTAAATTATAAATGAAAAAAACAAATCTCAAGTAGAAAAGAAAAAATCCATAATTTAAAAAAGAAAAAAAAATATCATAAAGGGATGCATGCATTTTGTAAAAAATACCTTTTCTTTATTTCCAACAATATCCAACAGTTTGTATATTTAATAATTAATTCCTTTTTTCATTCCAATAATCCAACGGCTCATATTAAATAATTTAATCCAATGGCTTATGCTCTCTTTACTTGGTCAAAGATGGCCCACCTTGTTTATCTTCTTCCCCCCACCACGCCGTGGCCATAAACCAGGGCACTGCCTCACGCCTTCACCGGCGCCGCTATGTAATGGCCGTGTGGGGCGCGATTTGCTGATCTGGCATGCCATTCACGCCCATGGTGAGATGATAACACATAGTCTTATATGATACTAGATTTTATCCCCCGTATTACGGGGTTGTTTTACATTATTCGTTTTTAATATTTATATATGTATTTTGGATTTTAATTTTATTTATTGTAAGAAAGTTAATAATTAATATACTTGAGGTTTGATGATGAAATGGTTTCACAAATAAATGATATGTTTTAATCCGGTTTAAAAACTATCTGGGTTTGGTGATACCCATTACCCGTTTATTTTCTTTATTATAAAATTGTTTCTTAATTATAAATAATATCTTTTTTTAAAATAAAATAGAATATTAATTTTTAGTATGTTCCTATTTTAAAGGATTTTCATATCAAATATTCGATGAGATTATTTTTTAATATAATGAGATGTTTATAACCCGTTTAAGAGCTATCTGGGTTTGGTGAGACCTTTACCTGTGAATTCGGGTCAAATGCCTGAGAAGGCTTCATTTACAAATAAAGTAATCTGATGGCTTGAGAGAATGGTTGGTTGTTTTACATTTTTTTGTTTTTTAATATTTATATTTGGATTTTAATTTTCTTTATTGTAAGTAAGTTAATAATATACTTAGGGTTTGATGATGAAAGGGTTTCATAAATAAACGATATGCTATAACCCGTTTAAAAGCTATCTGGATTTGGTGACCCATGACCCGCTTATGTTTTTTACTATAAAATTGTTTATTAATTATAAATAATATCGTTTTCTTTTTAAATTGGATATTAAATTTTAGTATATTCTTATTTTGTAGGAGTTTCATATCAAATAATTGGTAAGGTTAATTTTTAATTTAATGAGATGTTATAACCCGTTTAAGAGCTATCTGGTTTTGGTAATACCCATACCCATGAATTTGGGTTAAATCAATGAGAGGCCTCCATTTAAAAATCAAGAAATTTAGTGACTTACATAAAAGGGGGGAGCGACCATATCGCGACACGTAGGATTTTTGGGTTTTCGTTTACATATATTATTATATAGATATATGGATATAGGGTAGGGAATGGGTTGGGAATGCTCTTATGTAAATGCGATTATTTACAGCGGTTCACCTTACATCTAAATGTTGATCGTTCATCAAAATTTGTTCCACTAACATTCTTTAATCAATAGATAGATATCACACTATATAAGAAACTAGATTTTATCCCCCGTATTACGGGGGTTGTTTTACATTATTCGTTTTTAATATTTATATATGTATATTTGGATTTTAATTTTATTTATTGTAAGAAAGTTAATAATTAATATACTTGAGGTTTGATGATGAAATGGTTTCAAAAATAAATGATATGTTATAATCCGGTTTAAAAGCTATCTGGGTTTGATGATACCCATTACCCGTTTATTTTCTTTATTATAAAATTGTTTCTTATAAATAATATTTTTGTTTAAAATAAAATAGGATATAAATTTTTAGTATATTCCTATTTAATAAGATTTTCATATCAACTATTTGATGAGATTATTTTTTAATATAATGAGATGTTATAACCCGTTTAAGAGCTATCTGGGTTTGGTGAGACCTTTACCCATGAGTTCGGGTCAAATGCGTAAGCCTTCATTTACAAGTAAAGTAATCTGATGGCTTGAGAGAATGGTTGTTTTACATTTTTCGTTTTTTAATATTTATTTTTTGGATTTTAATTTTCCTTATTGTAAGAAAGTTAATAATATACTTAGGGTTTGATGATGAAAGGGTTTCATAAATAAATGATATGTTATAACCCGTTTAAATTGTTTATTAATTATAAATTGTTTACTATAAAATTGTTTTTTAATTATAAATAATATCTTTTTCTTTTTAAATTGGATATTAAATTTTAGTATATTCCTATTTTGTAGGATTTTCATATCAAATAATTGGTAAGATTAATTTTTAATTTAATGAAATGTTATAACCCGTTTAACAGCTATCTGGTTTTGGTAAGACCCATACCCATGAATTTGGGTTAAATTAATGAGAGACCTTCATTTAAAAATCAAGAAATCTGGTGGCTTCCATAAAAAGGGGGAGCGACTACATCGCGACACATAGGATTTTTGGGTTTTCGTTAATAATAATAATAATAATAATAATAATAATAATAATAATAATAATAATAATAATAATAATGCCTTTGTTACTATGATGCCTATAGGATATGAGTTACAATTTTATTAAAATATATTAATAAAACAAATAAACAAACTCACTTTACACATTTGAGAAATTGTAGTGCATGTACCCTATACATATCCACACCAAAATAACATGAAGTACAACATATGTATACACATTGATTCAAACCGTGGTCTTTAACAAATACATGAATTGCGTAATCTTGAACACTCTTTTGTTAGTCTTTAATGAGTGCTTGAGTCGTGCCTTCTTGTACGAACCCTTTGAACTAAAATAAAAAAAATATGAAAAAAGGGGTAGAAGTGGAAAGCCGAGCCCGTGTTTGACACAATTCCCTTAAAACAAATATCACGTCTTCACTGAGAACACGGCTGCCTCCCAAAGTACAATAGCTAAAAGCTGTTGAACTGCCAGAGTAGACCAAAAAGCCTGAAAAAACACCTTCATGGTTGCTAAAAGCAGCTAAAAGTGTTCTTGAGAGCACACAAGTATCTTAACATTGTTGGTTTTATTCTCTTCTTTTTTTTCCCCAACTCACCTTGGTTTATATAGTGGATAGAAGGAAGAATTACCAATGTTGAAGACAGCTTAAGAATCACCAAAATTGAAATGAAAATAAATGGTGATGGACGCCATCAATGTCATTATTTTCTTTTAATACTTTGGCTCTTCAACTACTTTCTTTCCAGTTTCCGTACCAAATGGAAGAATGACAACTTTAACACGTTTAAACACCCAACTTTGAGCATCAATTTCTCATTAATCTTAGCTCCATTCTTTAACATGGTCAGTTTGTTGAGAGACTCTCTCAACATAGAACCCAAACGAAATATTTATAAATTTATATATCATGTAGTTATATATGAATATTTATATCCAAAATTTCAGCAATCCCCCACATAAATGGATATTGATCATCACATTCAACTATCATAGGATATGCAGGTGTTACCCTTTGAACATTCCCTTGTGAAGCATACTTAGCTTACAAGCCATAACATCTCGACCTTGGGCATAAACTTTCGAGGTGGAATATGCCGGGGCGGTACTTAAAATTGCTCATAAGCTCGTAACACTATTAAAGTGACAATAAATATATTTATTTTATATCACAATGAAGCAAGCACACATTTGTTTGAATCAAATAACAATAAATCGATAATCAACTAATATTTTATTAAATAAATCCTCATGTCGACTAGTTTCCTTCGTCACTAACACATCATTGGTTCAACCTGTAACACGTGTAAAATAATATATTTTTGTCAACACGTATGTTGGTGAGATTTTATAACTTAGTATACATATAATAAAAAAATATTTGTCGATTCACATATCATAAATGCAATATATTCAATCATAAGTAAATGGAATGCAACCAACAATAGCGCCTCAACCTAGGGGAATGATAATGATACCACCATTCATTTTAATTGAAATTAATAAAAAAATATTTGTCGATTCACATATCATAAATGCAATATATTCAATCATAAGTAAATGGAATGCAACCAACAATAGCGCCTCAACCTAGGGGAATGATAATGATACCACCATTCATTTTAATTGAAGTTGAAGAATAGGTAGCGCAGGTACGTCCCGTCGGACCCTCCAGCTTTGATGTTTGATGTACCAGCCATAAAGCGATAAACATATTACAGATTATACACGTATGGTTATCATAAATAATATGAAGAAACACTATTAGCATGCCTGACATAGTTGCGAATCGGTTTGTAAACAATGAACATGAAAATAACAAGAAAACACGGTAACGTGCTTGTATAACGTTTAATATATGTTAATCCCCGTTGCATTTATTTAATATTTTATTAGTTTATGCTTGGTTTCTCGTAAGATTTGTACACTACTAACATGGTTTTATGTTTTAGGTTTCGGGTTTAATTCCGGTGAAAAGAGGGCGAAAAACGAGCAAAAACAAGCCGAACCGAAGAACCGAAGGATCAGGAAACGAACCGGACCGAACTAGGAGTGAATCGGACCAGACAAGATGGACTAGCCTCCCCCTTTGGCTGGAGTGCCGCGCGACGGGGAGGGAGGAGCTCGCCGTACGGCGCGGCGGGTGCAGTTTCCAGAAAGTTCGTTTGTTAGCCGACTTAACTTATTTTTGGACCCCTGTTGCCTATAAAAAGACCCCTAAACTCACCATTAACCATACCTTGAAGTCCAGACGAATTTGTGGGTTCCGAGGAGTCCGAGAGTAGTTTCCGGCAGCTTTGGAGTCGAAGAATCAGCTGGTGTTGCGCGTATTAGTTGAAGGCGAAAAACACGGGTTTTATCTTTTGTTTCTTTCGTTTTCATTATTTTATCGCCATGAATTCTTGTTTGTTTGTTTTGTTTAAACCTAAGATGCTAGGCTAAATTGCATGAACTATCTAGACTTATGATGAACTTATTTTGATGTTTTGATTTGATTTTGGGATTTATTTATGTTATGGTTTTTATGATTTAGTAAAAGATTTATCAATAATTAATTGATGCATAAGGATACTTAGGATTGTTGGATGAGTTTTATTCCATAGTTTTCCTTGATTATTGTTTGTCATATGATAGGATTGCTATTAGGTCAATTACTTTGTGGTTTTTATTATTTTATGATTGATGTCATGATAAGATCATAGAAATAATATTGTCAAATAAACCTAACTGTGCTGCTAACCTAAAATCTGTAAAGTGCTAGGTTATTGATAAGTTTTTACTATTTAATCTTGCTAGATTTAGTTCTTCGTAAGGAGTCCGTTTAGGGTTGATTATTTATTATTGTTTATCAAATCAATTAAGTATAGTAAATTGCCTTTGATTTCCGCGCTGTAAGGTTGGATTTCGTATAAAGGAACTAAATTATAAACTATTGGGTGACTGTAAGCGAACTTGATTTTTATACTGGTGTGCGTTAAAACTTGTTAGAAATCCATAGGTTTCTCTTGAGAAGGGTCAGGGGTCCTGTTCGGGTTTTCTTATAAGTGTCTATTTTACGATCCCAGTCCATAATTAAATATTTTCCCGAGTCAATTCATTACTGAAATTTAGGGGAGTCTAGCCTAGGTAGTTTTCTCATCATCATCTTATTTAAATCAAACTTTTGCTTTCGTTTAAATTAATTATTTTCTTAATTAGTTTTTAATTATAGTATTAAATTAGTATTTTAAATCCCCCAAACAAAAATAATTAATAAGTCGTGTTTTGTAGTCGAGTCTAATTAGCTAATAAACGTAATTTAAAGAGTCTCGTGGGTTCGATATCCGGACTTACTTAGCTTTACTAGAGTCGATCGGTTCACTTGCCGGTTAGTAGTTTAGTCTAGTTTTAGAGAGTCTAGAGTATTACTTAGTGTTTATTTTTAGTTAATTTAGTTAATAAATATTAAACTACTTCAAGTACATCAGTGCTACACCCTAGGTATTTATAAAGCATGAAAAAAGGGGTTATGAAACTCACTTATTGATTGGTGATTGAAAGGATTGGATGTTGGTATGACTTTATAAATCCTAAGCATGAAGTTCAAAACCAAAGTTTAAAATGTGTTTAGGCTAAGGATGAAAAATACTAAAACCAATTAAAGAAATGATAGCGTAAAACAAGGAAAAGATCAAAAAGGAAGATGGAATACAAAATTAGTTATTGGACAACAAGCTGTTTTGTTTTGTTTTGTTTTGTTTTGTTTTAGATTTTTAAAATATCAAACAAATTTATTAAAAATCAAGACTTTCCATTCTATTAAATTAGGATGTTTTAAACGATTTTCATTTATAAAAGTTTTACAAATTCGAATCCTAAACAGGCCAAAACAACCGTTTAAATCAGAGGGTACGAATCTGCGCACTGTTTCTAAAATATTAATTGTGAATTCATAAAAATTAATTAAATTGTGTAAAATTATGGTTAGAACCGTTTTTCAATTAGTTTGTTATAGTATCCAGTCTTGAACTTTTTCAGTTTTTTATGAACAAGATATGGCCCTTCGTTTGATAGCCAAAGCTATGTCAAAACAGTAACATTGCTAGAAGCAATGTTTTGATGACTTTAAAAAGGATTATGGCGAAATAAAATATATGGACAATTTAGGATACGATGATATAACATTTATTTGCATATATCATCAATAATCCTTGGTCTTTTAAATCAAATATAATGATTCAAAACAGAAAAATAAAGATGTAAGAACGTTTTAATTGTGATCTTCGTGTAATCGATCATCTCCTTGTGTTCTTTGTCTCATCCACACTATACACCATAGTGTATGGATTATATGGATTCCTAGACAGGATTGTCTTATGATTATATGACCATTTGATTCAATAAATAAAAACAAGAACTTGGAAGAAAAGAATAATAAGATGATGCAAAACATAACTATTACCTTCTAAACCTTATGATGAAAAACATAAAATGAAGATGGCTCTTGCCTAATTTGTCTTGAGAGGAAAAGAGGTAGATTTTTTTTGACTCTTAGAGTGGGAAAAACGTGCAAGGTAAAAATGGTGAAGGTCGCCTCCTATTTATACAAGAATTGATGGAGTTGAATTATAAAGATTTTTAATGCAAAACTTAATTAGTGAGAAAGTTAATTCACCAAGTTTTGAAGAGAGTTGGAAGATACTTTTCATCGTTCTTTAAAAAAATAACTTTAAGTAGGAAAAAATGGCATATTTAAACTAAAAGATATACTTAGGTAAATCATAAATGATGTTTCTTTATAAGAAAAAAATATAAATATAATGTTGGGTGTCATAAATTTTATTTTTATAATATGATACACACACATAAATATATATATATATATATATTATATTTTTTATCAGAAAATTGAAGTTTAAACGAATTGAGTTTAATTCTAATCGAGCCAAGTTTCGTTCTAATCGAGTTGAGTTTCATTCTAATTGAGTCGAGTTTCATCCAAATCAAATCAAGTTTCATTCTAATCGATTCGAGTTTAAACTCGATTCGATTCGTTTCAATTCGATTTGATTCTTCTCAGTTCGATTCGATTCTTCTTCCAAACGAATCAAGTTTCTCAAGAACTAGATTCAAATATGTTTTTTCGTGTCTTTCCATTCTAATCACTTCCTTACATCCCGTTTTGACTGTTTTACTGATGAAATGAGTTATGGGCCGTAACGACTTCATTTTTCTCGCTTTAACACGGTCCGAACGTCACTTGTTCATCCCGTTTCTTTCTAAACAACTTGTTTACTACAAAGTTTATGTTTTCTTACATTATGAGGTCCGATTTGCCTTAGTATCAGATCTTAAAACAAACCGACATAAAAAACCTAACCTTTATATTAAAAATGTACCTTTCTTGGATCCGGTTTGGTTCGGATATGAGTTGATATGTGATCTAGACGGGTTTCTTGTTGTTTGACGATGCTTGAGAAATTAATTTTGGCATTGATTATGGCTTCTACTAAGTTAAGACATTATTTTGAAATTCATGAAATACATGTTAAGACTAATTATCCTATCAAATCTGTATTAAGAAAACATGAGATGTCAGGCAGGCTGGCTAAGTGGTCGGTGAAACTTAGCACTTACAATTTGATTTATGAACCAAGAACAGCTATTAAGTCACAAGCGTTAGCAGATTTTATAGCTGATTTCAATAGTGAGCTCCAGAACGAAGTGGATCTCGAAGTACAACAGCTCCAAGATCCTAAAGATAAGTGGGGTCTATATACTGATTGTGCCTCCAATGTACGAGGGACAGGTTTGGGAATTATCCTGAGGTCTCCATAGGGGGATGTCATACCTCAATCAGTAAGGTTTGAATTCCCAACCACGAATAATGAAGCTGAATATGAAGCCCTTATAGCCAGATTGCAACTGGCTATGGGAATGAAGATTGCGCGTATACAGGCATATATGGATTCTTTATTATTAGCTAGTCACTTTAACGGTATCTATGCAGTAAAAGGTGAGAAGTTGATTCAGTATCTTGAGATAAGATACTATCGGGATACTTTGAAGAGTTTGATATAAACAAATCCCTACAGAAGACAATGTCGAAGCAGACACTCTAGCAAATTTAGGATCAGCCTTTCAGACACCTATGGGAGACAAGATACCAATCGCACACGTCTTGACCCCGGTGATTGACGTAACTGACTTTGATAGAAAAGGAAGACCAATCAGGATCCTGGACTAGGCCTATCATCAGATATCTACAATATGATGAAATACCGGAGGGAGAGAGGAATCACAAAGCCTTTCGTACTAAGTTATCTCGTTTCATTATCCAGGATGTATTGTTTAAAAAGTCTTTGGTAAGTCCATACTTGAGATGTTTAGAAGCTCCTGAGACATTTGAGGTGCTGAAAGATATACATGAAGGGGATTGTGGCAATCACACTGGAGGCAGATCCCTATTCTCCAAAATCTTAAGAACAGGATATTGCTAGCCCACGATGAGAAAAGATGCAATGGAATATGCCAGAAGATGTGATGCTTGCCAGAGACACAGTAATGTTCCTCACCAACCAGCGGAGCCCATGCATCCTATCTTGTCCCCATGGCCCTTTATGAAGTGGGGAATGGATATTGTTGGGAAGTTGCCTAAAGCACCTGGTGGAAAAGTATTTATGTTGGTTATGACTGACTACTTCTCAAAGTGGATTGAAGCTGAGGCGTTTGCTCAAGTTAAAGACAAGGAAGTAGTATCCTTCGTAAAAAGAAATATCCTGACTAGGTTCGGGATACCGACAGAGATCATTTGTGATAATGGTTCTCAATTCATAAGTAAGAGAACGATGAATTTTTGTACCAGTTGAGGAATCAAAATGATCACATCCACATCAGTACATCCTCAAGCCAACGGGCAGGGGGAATCCAGCAACATGATAATTGTAAACAACCTAAAGAAGAAGTTGGGATCTAAGAAGGGAAAATGGGCTGAAGAGATACCATTCGTCTTATGGGCGGATAGGACTACTTCAAAGAATGCTACTGAACAGACACCATTCTCCTTAGTGTTTGGTTCAGAGGCAGTGATCCCGACAGAAATGGTGATCCCGACGGCTAGATCAAATTTTCGAGATACCGAAAAAAACAATGAAGCTTTGCTCCAAGATCTTGATACAATTCATGAACTCAGAGACAAAGCTAAGATCTGAATGGCGGCCCATCAGCAATAGCCAAATCATACAATAAGAATATAAGGACAAGAAGATTTCAAGTGAGAGATTTAGTGTTGAGAAAGACTTTTTAAAATACCATCAATCCTACTGATGGAAAATTGGCTCCAAAGTGGGAAGGACTATATTTAATTGATTCTAAAGCTGGTAAAGGAGCATATTGGTTGGCTAACATTGAGGGTGAAGTCTTGCCAAGATCCTGGAATGTTGTTCATCTCAAAGCTTATTTTATTTAAGTAGAAATGTGATGTTTCTGCTTACCAAGGTACGTTTTTACATCTATTTTTAGTTATTCATTTATTTTTTATCAGAGATACTGACTTAAGCATCGGAGGGGTGTTAGCCTTGCTAACACCCACCTTCTCCAAGATCTTAAGGTTTTGCAGGATACTCAAGTGTCTCAACAGAAGACTAGGGATTGGCCATCCCTCTCACGTTTGAGGTTTCCTAAGATTCCTCCAAAGGTTTTGGGCTGGTATTCACCCCCATATACGAACATAGGTTTGAACACCTCGCCAGAAGCGCACAATGTTTGAGGATAGATCAAGAGTTAGTAGGGACCAGTCCGTGATGAGCGGCGACAATCTCACTAAAATTGACTATATCTTGAATTCTAAAGTTATATTGGCAGACGTGCCATATGATCAATACACCCGGGTATATCCCAAGCAGTCTAACAAACACTTATTCAATGGAAAATCCCAAGGTAATTAACATTATCATGTTAATTAAATGTATTTGGTTTTCACCAAATCCCAAGTATTGGCTTGTCCCAAGTATTGGCTTGTCCTAAGTTATGGCTTGTCCTAAGTTTTGGCCGGTCCCAAGATTTATAAACTAATGTTAGCTAAGCCTACGAATATCATTATCAATCTTGTCACACAGGATCTTGAGGTAATCACTTTCTATCAAGTGGTCCCACGAAGACAAATCAAACAGTAGGGACAATCGCAAATATCAAAGCTAGGAATGTTCCCCATGATTGCTATAAGGGAATATCTGGAGATACCTAGAGGTGATGATCCTCGTGAAGAATCTCATCAGTTCTTAAAAACACTAGAAGATCCTAGAGGATCCTGAGACACAATGCCCGCATCGATTGTTTCATCAGTATACCGGGGACAGGTGAATGTCCGACAGCATCTCTGAATAACAAGGTAACACTAATGTTACCACAAGGTATGTGATTTCGATTCACAAATCAATTTTAAGATACCGAGGTAATCGGTATCCCGGAAATATTTTGAGATAATAATATCTCATCTCAGGATATTATTCCGAGTATAATTCCTGCAAACTGCACATGTGATAGGAATGTAACTAAAGCACTTAATTTTCTAAACCAAAAGTTGCCAAATTAATGGCATAAAATTCAAATAGTTTTGCAAGTCATAGCTTGCCAAATTAAACCTAAAACATGAAAGTAAATTGTTCAAGATGCCCATAGGGCTTAAAAGCTACAACCCAAACTAAAATGTTTGAAATAGCTGTTGGACTCGTTATGCCCAAGACACATATTTTTATTGATGTGGCTAGTACGTTATGATCCAAGTCGGGTCATACCCAATAACAAGCTAGACAAACACCAATAATATTTGTTTAAATATGATATGATCATAACGAATGAATATTAACACTTGAGTTATTTGGAAAGGGGTTCCTAAATAAAATGTACTTGTGAAATAAATAAATCATATGGATGATTTATGCTTTGAGAAAGAGCATTCCATATTGTTGTTTAAGAGGGTTAAGTAACAATATGTTGAGCATGTTACCTATAATGTGTCATTGTGTATGACACAATACAAGGTATGACACAATACAAGGTATGACACACAATGGTATATTTGGAAACATTGCAAATAATAAAAACAAGAAAGGAAAGAAAAGGGACCCCCCCTCTCTCACCTTGTCTTATTTTATTATTATAACAAACTTAGTGGGTGCATGCAAGAGATGTGATTGGATACCTTGGGTGGTGCCTTTCATAACTCACCCAACTCTCTTTCTCTCACAAAAATTGACTATTACAGACAAGATACAAAACTCTCTCAACTCTTCCTCTCTTCTCTCTTGGATTCGGCCAAGATCAAAGGTAAGGAAGAGGAGTTGTTCAAGTGAAAATCCTAGCTAGAAGTGGTGTATTGTCGGAGGCTTGGGGTATGCAAGCTTAAGGACCTTCCCTTTGAAGTTCTTGCCCTTCCATCATCTCCTTCTTCACCCGGATTTGTTCTCTTGAAAGGTATATTGACATGCATGGACTTATAGTGACATGCATGTGTTTGATAATATGTATTTCGTATTTGGATCCGGGCTTGGGTTTTGCATGTGTAAATTAGGTTTTATACATATGAAATTAACAAGATTTAAAACTATCTTCCGCTGTGTTTTTATAAAATTGGGATTTTATGACTTTGATAATTTTGTTAAAACCCAACAATGGCATCAAGAGCCGCTTATAAGGATGCATGCTTCATTAGACCCAAAAATTTTCGGGTTTATGGTGGGGTTTTACCATCTGGCCGAAAATTTTGGGGGTTTTGGTTACCTCATGGTTTTTCAAGGTTATACTTTACATGCATGTGGTAATCTTGAAAAACTAAGTCATTTGGATGATTGATTGTGTTGTTTGGACAAAACCCGAAACTTTTGGTTTTGTCAAGTTTGGCCAAAAGTTTCAAGGGTCAAAAGGGGAACCATTTGGGTCTTGTGTTATTGAATATATGGATATGTATTGGATGTTCATAACCTAGCCATGACCTTGTGTTTGGTTGAATGTTTGTGTTGTTATGTTTGTTCATTCAAAGTGGTTATTTGTTCATTCAATATGGTTGTAATATTTATTTGGGTTTGTAATCTATTTATTCTTTCAATTGGTTTGTAATAATAAGTAGATTATGAGCATTTCTTTTACTAGAAAAATGTATTAGGATATGTTTTGTAAAAGAAGATTCAAGGAAGAGAGCCCAAATAAAATGATGGAGACCACAACACGGGGGTGAACACTTGGAGCATTTGGATGCGGGATCAAGTGGGAGTTCACCGACACAAGCTCATGTCCTTTTGGGTCCTTTAGGAGAGACTTTTTGACAAACTTGTCTTCGGTCAACAAGTGTAGTCAACATTAGGAGGCTATGGTTATGAACTTATGGTTGTGTATGTTTTATGCTTGCATGGTTGATTTACTTTTGTTTGTGTTATTGCAATGTGGTTTGCTAAACAACTTAAAATCAACAACTAGCATAAAATTGGTTCCTTAGAAACCGTTAGGTAATAAAAATTGGTTTTATTAAAGGCTAATGATTTCATAATAAAATGAGTTTTATTAATAGGAACTTTGAATATGGGTTTTTCAACTAAGTACCATACATTTGAATGCATGCAAATGAAAGGTACATAAAAGGTTTTCCAATCTAGAATTTTGAAAACTAAAATCCCTTTTATAAAATAAGTTGAACACCATCCTTTTATACGACACTCGAATCACTTGGAAACTCGGTGTAGGATAAATTTCACCTAACCACATTAGAGGAAACTTGTGAGTTTGAGGTGGGTTTGCCATATTTGTGGGATAAAGGTCACCTAACCACTTGTATGTGTAAACTCACATGTGTGTATAAGTAGGACGGCTATATTGGAAACCATGTGAATAGGGTCACCGAAGCATGGCGTACAATGGTGTTGATGGGATTAAACATGCCGAAGAAACATAAGATGTTTAACCGATCCCATAAAACTAGAAGTTGCAAAGGGTTGCCATCGTCAAACGTTGACTACCTTGTTAATTTAAATAGTAGGATAAAGATCACCTAACTACTATTTGAATGTAGTGTTGGATTCTAGATTTTAATCATTAATTGTCTTGGAGACAAAAAGGGTATTAACGATTAAAATTAATTTATATCGAAAATACTAAAATTGAGCTTTGTTATATTTGTAGATGGCCGCAATCAACAATCAACCTAACATTATTATTCCACCTGTTAATAACCTATCACTAAGATCTATTCTCGATAATGATCGTCTAAACTATACCAACTTTATGGATTGGTATCGAAACTTGAGAATTGTTCTCAAGCAAGAAAAGAAATACTACGTATTAGAAGATCATATTCCTGATGAACCTAGTGTTGACGATGTCCAAGCCCATAACGATTGGGTTAAGCACACTGAGGATTCAGTGCAAATTTCTTGCCTCATGTTGGGAACTATGATTCTCGAGATTCAAAAGGATTTGAACTTCATGGGGCGTACGACATGATCACCCAACTTAAGGAAATGTTCCTTACACAAGCTAGGGTGGAACGCTTCGAAACGGTTCGAGCGCTTCATGCATGTCGTATGGAGGAAACCCAATCAGTTTCATCTTATGTACTTAAGATGAAAAGCCACATTGATCGTCTCGAGCGCCTTAATTGTTGCATCTCAAACAAGTTAGCCACGGATTTGATCCTAAATGGCTTAACTAAAAGGTTTGAGACATTTGTTATGAATTATAACATGAATGGGTGGGAAAAGAGCATTGGTGAGCTTCATGCAATGCTCAAGACGGCTGAGACGGGAATGGGTAAAAAGGTTTTACCCGTTCTCACAATCAATGAGGGAGGCAATAAGAAAAGGCATCACCCGGAACCCAAGGCAAAGGTTGCCAAAGGTAAGGGACAACACATGGGTATGTTCAAGGGAAAGGCTAAAGCGGAACCACCCAAACCGAAGAAGCTAAAGGTTAGCTCGGAGGATCCGTGCTTTGGATGTGGGGAGATTGGGCATTGGATGAGGAATTGTCCAACCCGTCTCAAAGAGTTGAAAGCTAAGAGGGATGCAGGGCAAACCTCGGGTACAACTTTCATGATTCATATTGATCTTAATCTTATTTCCTCAAACACATGGGTATTGGATACCGGATGAGGAACTCATATTTGCAATTTATTGCAGGGGTTCAAGGGAAATGAAGGATTCAAGAAAGGAGATATTAGTCTCTTCATGGGCAACGGAGCAAAGGTTGTTGTCGAAGCCCGAGGAGACTACACATTGAAGCTTCCAAATGGTTTGGAAGTTATTTTGAAAGACATTTTGTATGCTCCTAGTTTGACTAGGAACATTATCTCCGTTTCTTTGTTAAGACAATATGGGTTTGATTTTATGTTTGTAGATAATGGTATTTGTGTTTTCATGAATAATGTCTTTTATTTTAAAGCAATGTCGTCTAACGGCATTTATGAATTAGTTCATGATAACACATCCTTTGATAACACGTTGTACCAATCAAGCACCAAGACACTCAAAATGGATTTGAGTAAGACTTATCTTTGGCATTGTCGCCTTGGTCACATAAACAAAGATCGCATACATACACTTCAAAAGAATGGTCTTTTGGAATCAAGTGAAGATGATTCATTTGATAAGTGTGAGTCTTGTTTACTTGAAAAGATGACCGAGGACCCCTTTAGTGGAACGAATGAAGGGGCAAAAGACTTATTGGGTATCATACATTCGGATGTATGTGGTCCCTTTAAGGCAATGACAAGGAATGGTGAAAGCTACTTCATTACTTTTATCAACGATTATAGTCGTTATGGGTATGTGTACTTGTTAAGACACAAAGATGAAGCCTTTGAAATGTTCATAGTCTTCCAAAATGAAGTACAAAATCAACTCGATAAAACCATCAAAGTACTTCGTTTGGATAGAGGAGGTGAATATCTAAGTGATGCTTTCCGAGATCATCTTAGGAGTTGTGGGATCATCTCACAACTTACTCCACCCGGAACACCACAACACAATGGTGTGTTCGAAAGGAGGAATCGAACTCTATTGGATATGGTTCGATCTATGATGGCTAGAAGCACATTGCCTCTATCATTTTGGGGTTTCGCTTTGCTCTCCGCGGCCCGTATTTTAAATATGGCCCCAACCAAGAAAGTGGACAAAACACCTTTTGAAATATGGAATGGAAGGGCTCCATCATTATCATATTTAAAGGTATGGGGTTATGAGGCTTATGTCAAGAACAACACCCAAAACAAACTTGAAAGTCGATCCACTAAGTGTATCTTTGTAGGATATCCCAAGGACTCTGGGATATTATTTCTACAACCCAACCGAGCAAAAGGTATTTGTTGCTCGAAAGGCCGAGTTCATGGAAACTAAGTTCCTTATGGAAGGTACTAGTAGAACGGTGGAACTCGAGGAGGATCGAGACCACAAGCCGATACACGTTTGGTTGATACTAGCAATCAACAAGAGGTTGTTGAGAATCATCAAATGGTTGATCAAGACACACAAAACGTTTGCAAATCCGGTAGGATTACTCATCCACCCGAAAGATATGGATTTTTCATGGATGGGTGCTATGTGGTAGATTCGGATGAACCCACCACATACCGTGATGCAATGTCACAATCCAATTGTGACCAATGGCTTGAAGCCATGAACGTTGAGATGCAATCCATGCATGTCAATCAAGTATGGGATTTGGTTGTACCACCTCTTAATTCCAAACCTGTTGGAAGTAAGTGGGTTTTCAAGAAGAAAACCGATATGCATGGAAACTTGGATACTTATAAAACAAGACTTGTAGCAAAAGGTTTCACTTAAACTCAAGGTGTTGATTATGATGAAAATTTTTCTCCCGTAGCAATGCTAAAGTCTATTAGGATATTTTTTGCCATAGCCGCATATTATGACTATGAGATATGGCAAATGGATGTCAAAACCGCTTTCCTAAAGGGGAAACTTGAGGAAGATGTCTATATGGTTCAACCCGAAGGTTTTGTCAATCCACAACATCCTAACAAAGTATGCAAGTTAAAGAAATCAATCTATGGATTGAAACAAGCATCTAGAAGTTGGAATCACCATTTTGATGAAGAAGTTAAGAAATTTGGGTTCATCAAGAATGGTGATGAAGCTTGTGTGTATAAGAAAGCTAGTGGGAGCATCATTACCTTCTTAGTATTGTATGTTGATGACTATCTACTATTTGGGAATGACATTCCAACCATGGAAGGGGTAAAAGCATGGCTTGGAAGTTGTTTTTCTATCAAGGATCTTGGTGAAGCAAACTATATTTTGGGAATAAAGATCTATAGGGATAAATCGAGGCGGTTGATAGGTTTAAACCAAAGTGCATACATTGACAAAATCTTGAAGAGGTTCAAGATGGAGAACTCTAAGAAAGGTTTGGTACCTATTCAAAGAGAACGATATTGAGTAGGTCTCAATGTCCAAGCTCAAAGGATGAGCAAGAGAAAATGAATGGAATCCCATACGCATCGGCTATTGGATCCATCATGTATGCAATGGTATGCACTAGACTGGATGTATCATGCGCTTTAAGCATGACAAGTAGATTCCAACATAATCTGAGAAGTAGCCATTGGATGGCGGTCAAGAGTATATTGAAATACCTTAGAAGGACTAAGAATATGTTTCTAATATACAGTTCGGGTGAGAAGGAACTCGTTGTAAAGGGTTACACGGATGCGAGTTTCCAAACCGATCGAGATGATTCTAGATCACAATCAGGATATGTTTTCATTATGAATGGTGGGGCAATCTCTTGGAAGAGCTCAAAGCAAGACGTGGTAGCATTATCCACCACGGAATCGGAATATATCGCCGCCTCATTGGCATCTCAAGAAGCTGCGTGGATTAGAAAATTTATTGCCGACCTAGGGGTAGTCCGTAGCATTCAGGACCCTCTAGAGATCTTTTGTGACAAAGAAGGTGCGATTGCTCAAATCAAGGAACCTCGTGCACATCTGTCACACCCTCAAAATCCACTAACGGAGTTTTACCGTCAGAGGGTGTAAACTAACAGGATCGGATTCATTAGTTATAATCAAACCATAAAACAAAGTTTCAAAACCATGAAAACGTTTACGAGTATTTAAATGCGGAAGCGTAAAAAAAACATAAAACAAAATGTTGCGTCACGCAGAACGACTTAAACCCAATGATAACAGTTTTAAAAGAGTTTGCATAACAAAAGCGTTTTCAAGCAATGCATGATCCTATACCGCGCGCCCGCCTCGGCTACCTGAGAATAACATACTAAAAGTGTCAACACGGGGTTGGTGAGTTTACAAGTTTATATAAAATAAAGCGTTTAGCGTTTGCCTTCAGCGTTTTGCGTTCAACGTTTTGCGTTAAGCGTTTTGCGTTATGCGTTTTGCGTTACGCGTTTTGCGTTACCAGATAGTGTTATGTCAATTATATATCTATAGGTAGCTAGCCTATAAAACAAGTATTACTAAGTGTTCGACACCGAAGCTGACTGTTTATCATTTGCCTTGCCACCAGGTCTATCCCGACCATGGTATGTGTTTAGCCAAGATTACACCCACTCGACATCCAGTCGAGTTTAGCGTTAGGTGGGGTTTGTCAAACCCAGTAGTACTACTCAACAATGACTCGCTATTATCCAATATTAAACGGTTCGATGTGAATGAAGGACTTTAGTTATTGCGTTTGCCACTTAGTCTTTACAAGTGATATATAATCTATATTAACAAAATCTTAAATGCGTTTTCGGAGTATGTTATCTCCCCAAGTGATAAGCGTTTGAAAACAGTTTAAAGGGGTAAGTGAAACTCACTGTTTGCGAAGAATTCCCAAAATAAATCACCAAGTGATGCGCGTCACAGAAAACTCTCTCTAGCGTTCTAAAACATTAAGGAGGTTTTCTAAGTATCGGAACTAATATCGAGTCTCTAGACCCGGCACATAATTCCTATGCACACAACATGTTTCGTGTTTCGTTTGTGAATCGTGTGTGACTTTAACAAGTGTATTTGTGATACGTTACATGTGTGAGCAATTATTTACTTGTCGTGTATTCATAATGTACATCACTAGCAATTACTTCCCGTAAGGGCAATTTGGTCAACACATAACAATTAACTAGCAATTATTCCCCGCAAGGGCAATTTGGTCAAATCATGACAATCAATTAGCAATTATTCCCCGCAAGGTTATTTTGGTCAAAATACGACAATTAGTTAGCAATTATCCTCCGCAAGGGCAATTTGGTCAAAACATGATAATAAATTAGCAATCACCATGTTTCATGCAACTTTCACAAAATTCAGCAACTAGTTTCTTAACGACAGAATTCTACTTGAAAAACTAGTCTATCCCACCGATCATAGCATCACAATAAATTTACCAAAAATATCACAAAAGCATTTATGTGTTAGGTTTCCAGAACATATTTTGTTGTATTTTTATTCCATACATATTTCTCACAAAGATCAATTTACCACAGCAAACTCATAGCAGTCAAATTTATGCGCAACAGAATGTTATTTGAAATTCCCGTTAAACGAAAAATCCAATAAATGCAAGACCACTTGGGTTAGGTTCCTAACTCAAAAAGTCAACTTTCAGAAGTGTAACCAACCTAATTGGTCTCGTAGTTCATGAGATATAACATTTACAAAACAACCTAACAGCAGGTCTAACGACTCAGCTTTGCACAACGTTTTTGTAAAATCATAAAGGTTAACTTTTACACGTCCAAAAATTACAAATTTACAGTCTTTAGAAACTAGACTCAACCTAGTTTATTTTAGTATCAATTATCTCAATCAATTTTCAAATTTACACCCCGTTACAGTCAGTTGAACATCAACAACACAATCTGTCCAGAAACTGTTTGCAACAAAACTCAACAATTTAACCATCTATAGACTATAATCCGTTCATATAACACTCTAGACACCATAATCACTATCCATGCACATCAATTACATCATACATACATGGTTAGGGTTTTATTTGATCTCAAAATCAAGACACAACAATTAACATGTAATAATATCAATTCTAGTTATCAAATCATCATCAATACATCATCAAATCAAACAAAGATCATATGAACACAATATATGAAATTTCCAGATTTTAGGGTTTATAATTAACCCATTCAAACTCAAAATTAAGCATGTAAAATACATAGGATAGTTGTTTATACCTTCCTAGCACCTTAATCTTCGATTAAACTTGAAACATCTTGATTGTATGTGTGTGTATGAGGGCCGATCGCAAGGAGACAGGGGGGGGGGGGCTGGCCGTCGATTATGAGGGAGAAAAAGAGAGGATTAGGGTTTTAGGTTTATGTTATTATTTATAATAACATGTTACACTCTAGTCCCTCAACTTCCAATTGTTACTTTTCTAGCTTAAATAACTAGTTCTTGTTTCTTGTTTAGCATCACACATAATATAAACAAGTAACACATAAGTCTAACACATAATTATCACATAATTATTGTTTTGACGTTTTTCGTTTATTCACTAATCGTTTGCGTCAACTTGTTTGCGTTTCGGTGCAATTCCCGAAAGACTACACATGTAGTAATTGTCAAGCGTCATTTAAACCCTAGTTTAAATGTAATGAGGTGTGCGTTATAGATTCAGTGATCTTTAAGTTTGAATTGACGGAGTTGAGTTAACGGAGTTAACGGAGTTAACCTGAAATTGACGATTGTCACATCATTCCCATGTTAAAGAATTTTCGTCCCGAAAATTTGAGTCAAGTCGTGATGAGTGTCTGAAAAAGTAAGAAAAATTTTCAGTTTGTCATATCATCCCCTAGTAGAAAGAAATTTCGTCCCGAAATTTAATTCATACCTCCGGTGATTTCTGAAGGTTTGTCGGGTTTCGCGGTTTTCTGTGTTTGGTCAGCCCTTCAAAAAGGTGAGGATACTTTTTCATCATTTGATCTTCGTGTTCCCACGTGAACTCCGGTCCACGTATTGAGTTCCAACGAACCTTAACGATTGGAATTTTGCTGTGCTTGAGTGTTTTGGTTTCCCAGTCCAAAACTTCAACTGGTTCTTCAATGAAGCGTAGCTGTTCATCAATTTGCAGTTCGTCCAAAGGGACTACTTGGGTTTCATCGGATAAGCATTTCTTCAAATTAGATACGTGGAAGACATTGTGTACACTGCTGAGTTCCGCTGGTAAGTCCAGTCGGTACGCCACCGGACCAACGCGTTCCGTTATCCGGTAAGGACCAAAGTATCGTGGGTTGAGTTTGTTTCGCTTCCCAAAGCGAACCACACCTTTCCAAGGTGAGACTTTGAGTAACACTTGGTCATTCACTTGAAATTCGAGAGGTTTTCGGCTCTTGTCGGCGTAACTCTTTTGGCGATCTCGTGCTGCTGCCATGCGATTTCGGATTTGAACAATCTTTTCCGAAGTTTCGAGTACCAGTTCTGGACCAGTGATTTGGCTGTCACCCACCTCTGCCCATCAGAGAGGTGATCGACACTTTCGTCCGTACAGTGCTTCAAACGGCGCTGCTTTAATACTTGCGTGGTAGCTGTTATTATACGAAAACTCTACCAAAGGTAAGTGAGGTTCCCAACTTTTTCCGAAATCCAATACACATGCACGCAACATGTCCTCTAAGGCCTGAATAGTTCGTTCACTTTGCCCATCCGTCTGAGGATGGTAGGCTGTGCTCATATCAAGGCGTGTGCCTAGGGCACTCTGTAGCGACTTCCAAAAGTGCGAAGTGAAACGGGAATCTCGATCAGAAATGATTGAGACAGGCACTCCATGTCTAGACACTACTTCCTTCATGTAGACGCGAGTCAATCTTTCCATTTTGTCCGATTCCTTATTCGCTAAAAAGTGTGCGGACTTAGTCAACCGGTCAACGAACACCCAGAAGGTATCGCATCCCGTCGGTGTTTTAGGTAATCCCGTGATAAAATCCATTGAAATGTGTTCCCATTTCCACATTGGAAGTTCCAGTTGTTGTAGTAGGCCAGATGGTTTCTGGTATTCTATTTTGACTCTGGCACAAGTCAAGCATTTGCTCACGTAGGTGGCAATGTCGGCTTTCATATTCGGCCACCAGTAAAGTGCCTTTAAGTCATGACACATTTTATCTGAGCCAGGGTGGATAGAATATCTGGACTTGTGTGCTTCGTCCATCACCAGAGTTCTCAACTCTCCGTATCGTGGAACCCAAATCCGATTCTCAAAATATCGGACCCCGTCCGATTTGGTTTCAAGTTGCTTGTTCATGCCCCGCATGAGTTCCGATGGAAGATTATCATCTTTCAAAGCTTCGAGTTGCGCATCGCGAATCTGATTGGGTAAGTTGGTATGAATCGTGAGTTGCAATGCTCGCACTCTCCTGAGTTTATCGGTTTCTTTTCTGCTGAGAGCTTCGGCCACTACATTGGCCTTGCCAGGGTGGTACTTGATGGCACAATCATAATCTTTAAGCAGCTCGACCCAACGACGTTGTCGCATGTTCAGCTCCTTCTGATCGTAGATATGTTGGAGACTCTTGTGGTCGGTGTAAATGGTAAACTTGATACCGTACAAGTAATGCCTCCATATCTTAAGGACAAATACCACAGCTCCGAGTTCCAAATCATGGGTCGTGTAGTTCTTCTCGTGAACCCGTAGTTGTCGAGAGGCATAAGCTATAACCTTCTCGAGTTGCATCAGCACACAACCGAGACCTTGTATCGATGCGTCACAATGTACCTCGAAATTCTCCGTTCCCTCGGGTAGGGCTAGAATAGGGGCGCTACCGAGTTTGGTTTTCAATAGTTGAAAAGCGGATTCTTGCGCGTCACCCCAAATGTACTTAGTACCCTTGTGAGTCAAAGTGGTGAGGGGTTGGGCAATATTTGAAAATCCTTCGATGAAACGCCGGTAGTAGCCGGCCAGCCCTAGGAATTGCCGCACCTCAGTCGGAGTCTTAGGTGCTTCCCAGTTTTTGATGGCCTCTACCTTACCGGGATCGACATGGATACCATTCTCGTTGATCACATGTCCTAAAAAGTGAATCTCGCGAAGCCAAAATTTGCATTTCGAGAGTTTAGCGTACAGTTGTTCCTTCTTCAACAATTCCAGAATTACCCTTAAGTGTTCTTCATGGTCAGCCTTGTCCTTGGAATAGACCAGGATATCGTCAATAAACACAATCACAAACTTGTCGAGGTACGCCTTGCATACTCGATTCATAAGATCCATAAATACGGCTGGTGCGTTGGTTAAGCCAAAAGGCATAACTGAAAACTCATAGTGACCATACCGTGTTCTGAAAGCCGTCTTTGAGATATCTTCTTCGCGCACTCTTAGTTGATGGTAACCAGACCGCAGATCGATCTTCGAGTAGTAACTCGATCCTTGGAGTTGGTCAAACAGATCATCAATTCGGGGTAAAGAATAACGGTTCTTGACCGTCACCTTGTTCAACTCCCGGTAGTCGATACACATGCGGAAAGTCCCGTCCTTCTTTCGAACAAATAAGACAGGGGCTCCCCATGGTGATGAGCTAGGTCGGATAAAACCCTTATCCAACAAATCTTGTAACTGAGTGGACAGCTCCTGAAGCTCCGCCGGTGCGAGCCGATATGGAGCTCGTGCTATGGGTGCTGCACCGGGGGTCAACTCGATTTGGAATTCGACTTGTCGAATAGGAGGGAGTCCAGGCAAATCCTCCGGGAAAACTTCCGGAAAATCTCGCACAATCGGTATATCTTCAATTCGCTTCTCTTCTGCGGGTTTCTCAACAATCTGCGCCAAAATTGCCGGATGACCCTTTCGTAGATACTTCTGCGCCTTCATGAGGGTAATGACGCTGGTGGTCATGCCGCTTCTCTCGCCCCGGATCGAAATGATCTCGCCGGAAGGGGTAGTAATGTGGACTATCTTGTCGTGACATATAATCTCTGCTCGGTTCTCGGATAACCAGTCCATGCCGACCACGACATCGAAACTACTAAGCGTAAAAGGAATAAGGTCAATATCAAAAACATGACCTGACAGTTTTAACTTATATCCCGCAAGTACATGAGTCGTTACTATAGTCTTACAGTCAGCTAATTCAACAGGAAATTTAGCATCTAACGGGGTTGGAGTTAAGTCTAAGAGTTGACTAAAGGCTTTCGACACAAAACTCCTATCAGCTCCAGTGTCAAACAATACAGAAGCAAAACAATCGTTCACAGGGAACTTACCAGTCACCACGTACGGATCATTGTGGGCTTGACCCGACCCAATAACAAAAGCTCTTCATTTACCATTGTTTCCACTACCACTGCCACTTCCATTACCTCCATTGTTGTCGTTCTGTTTCAGCTTGGGGCAGTATTTCTTAAAATGTCCCTCTTGTCCACACTCAAAACATCCCTTGGTTGTCATGGGTGGTTTAGGAGCACCCTTTGCCGCAAGGTCTCCTCTACATTCCTTTGCCTGGTGACCCATCTTTTCGCATCTCTGACACTTGACACGGTCACCCATTTTTTTGTTTTTTAATATTTATATTTGGATTTTAATTTTCTTTATTGTAAGTAAGTTAATAATATACTTAGGGTTTGATAATGAAAGGGTTTCATAAATAAACGATATGCATAACTCGTTTAAAAGCTATCTGGATTTGGTGACCCATGTCCCGCTTATGTTTTTTACTATAAAATTGTTTATTAATTATAAATAATATCTTTTTCTTTTTTAAATTGGATATTAAATTTTAATATATTCTTATTTTGTAGGAGTTTCATATCAAATAATTGGTAAGGTTAATTTTTAATTTAATGAGATGTTATAACCCGTTTAAGAGCTATCTGGTTTTGGTAATACCCATACCCATGAATTTGGGTTAAATCAATGAGAGGCCTCCATTTAAAAATCAAGAAATTTAGTGACTTACATAAAAGGGGGGAGCGACCATATCACGACACGTAGGATTTTTGGGTTTTCGTTTACATATATTATTATATAGATATATGGATATAGGGTAGGGAATGGGTTGGGAATGCTCTTATGTAAATGCGATTATTTACAGCGGTTCACCTTACATCTAAATGTTGATCGTTCATCAAAATTTGTTCCACTAACATTCTTTAATCAATAGATAGATATCACACTATATAAGAAACTAGATTTTATCCCCCGTATTACGGGGGTTGTTTTACATTATTCGTTTTTAATATTTATATATGTGTATTTGGATTTTAATTTTATTTATTGTAAGAAAGTTAATAATTAATATACTTGAGGTTTGATGATGAAATAGTTTCAAAAATAAATGATATGTTATAATCCGGTTTAAAAGCTATCTGGGTTTGGTGATACCCATTACTCGTTTATTTTCTTTATTATAAAATTGTTTCTTATAAATAATATTTTTGTTTAAAATAAAATAGGATATTAATTTTTAGTATATTCCTATTTAATAAGATTTTCATATCAACTATTTGATGAGATTATTTTTTAATATAATGAGATGTTATAACCCGTTTAAGAGCTATCTGGGTTTGGTGAGACCTTTACCCATGAGTTCGGGTCAAATGCGTAAGCCTTCATTTACAAGTAAAGTAATCTGATGGCTTGAGAGAATGGTTGTTTTACATTTTTCGATTTTTAATATTTATTTTTTGGATTTTAATTTTCTTTATTGTAAGAAAGTTAATAATATACTTAGGGTTTGATGATGAAAGGGTTTCATAAATAAATGATATGTTATAACCCGTTTAAATTGTTTATTAATTATAAATTGTTTACTATAAAATTGTTTTTTAATTATAAATAATATCTTTTTCTTTTTAAATTGGATATTAAATTTTAGTATATTCCTATTTTGTAGGATTTTCATATCAAATAATTGGTAAGATTAATTTTTAATTTAATAAAATGTTATAACCCGTTTAACAGCTATCTGGTTTTGGTAAGACCCATACCCATGAATTTGGGTTAAATTAATGAGAGACCTTCATTTAAAAATCAAAAAATCTGGTGGCTTCCATAAAAGGTGGGAGCGACTACATCGCGACACATAGGATTTTTGGGTTTTCGTTTATATATAATAATAATAATAATAATAATAATAATAATAATAATAATAATAATAATAATAATAATAATAATAATGCCTTTGTTACTATGATGCCTATAGGATATGAGTTACAATTTTATTAAAATATATTAATAAAACAAATAAACAAACTCACTTTACACATTTGAGAAATTGTAGTGCATGTACCCTATACATATCCACACCAAAATAACATGAAGTACAACATATGTATACACATTGATTCAAACCGTGGTCTTTAACAAATACATGAATTGCGTAATCTTGAACACTCTTTTGTTTGTCTTTAATGAGTGCTTGAGTCGTGCCTTCTTGTACGAACCCTTTGAACTAAAATAAACAAATATGAAAAAAGGGGTAGAAGTGGAAAGCCGAGCCCGTGTTTGACACAATTCCCTTAAAACAGATATCACGTCTTCACTGAGAACACGGCTGCCTCCCAAAGTACAATAGCTAAAAGCTGTTGAACTGCCAGAGTAGACCACGAAGCCTGAAAAAACACCTTCATGGTTGCTAAAAGCAGCTAAAAGTGTTCTTGAGAGCACACAAGTATCTTAACATTGTTGGTTTTATTCTCTTCTTTTTTTTCCCCAACTCACCTTGGTTTATATAGTGGATAGAAGGAAGAATTACCAATGTTGAAGACAGCTTAAGAATCACCAAAATTGAAATGAAAATAAATGGTGATGGACGCCATCAATGTCATTATTTTCTTTTAATACTTTGGCTCTTCAACTACTTTCTTTCCAGTTTCCGTACCAAATGGAAGAATGACAACTTTAACACGTTTAAACACCCAACTTTGAGCATCGATTTCTCATTTATCTTAGCTCCATTCTTTAACATGGTTAGTTTGTTGAGAGACTCTCTCAACATAGAACCCAAACGAAATATTTATAAATTTATATATCATGTAGTTATATATGAATATTTATATCCAAAATTTCAGCAATCCCCCACATAAATGGATATTGATCATCACATTCAACTATCATAGGATATGCAGGTGTTACCCTTTGAACATTCCTTTGTGAAGCATACTTAGCTTACAAGCCATAACATCTCGACCTTGGGCATAAACTTTCGAGGTGGAATATGCCGGGGCGGTACTTAAAATTGCTCATAAGCTCGTAACACTATTAAAGTGACAATAAATATATTTATTTTATATCACAATGAAGCAAGTACACATTTGTTTGAATCAAATAACAATAAATCGATAATAAACTAATATTTTATTAAATAAATCCTCATGTCGACTAGTTTCCTTCGTCACTAACACATCATTGGTTCAACCTGTAACACGTGTAAAATAATATATTTTTGTCAACACGTATGTTGGTGAGATTTTATAACTTAGTATACATATAATAAAAAAATATTTGTCGATTCACATATCATAAATGCAATATATTCAATCATAAGTAAATGGAATGCAACCAACAATAGCGCCTCAACCTAGGGGAATGATAATGATACCACCATTCATTTTAATTGAAGTTAATAAAAAAATATTTGTCGATTCACATATCATAAATGCAATATATTCAATCATAAGTAAATGGAATGCAGCCAACAATAGCGCCTCAACCTAGGGGAATGATAATGATACCACCATTCATTTTAATTGAAGTTGAAGAATTGGTAGCGCAGGTACGTCCCGTCGGACCCTCCAGCTTTGATGTTTGATGTACCAGCCATAAAGCGATAAACATATTACAGATTATACACGTATGGTTATCATAAATAATATGAAGAAACACTATTAGCATGCCTGACATAGTTGCGAATCGGTTTGTAAACAATGAACATGAAAATAACAAGAAAACACGGTAACGTGCTTTTATAACGTTTAATATATGTTAATCCCCGTTGCATTTATTTAATATTTTATTAGTTTATGCTTGGTTTCTCGTAAGATTTGTATACTACTAACATGGTTTTATGTTTTAGGTTTCGGGTTTATTCCGGTGAAAAGAGGGCGAAAAACGAGCAAAAACAAGCCGAACCGAAGAACCGAAGGATCAGGAAACGAACCGGACCGAACTAGGAGTGAATCGGACCAGACAAGATGGACTAGCCTCCCCCTTTAGCTGGAGTGCCGCGCGACGGGGAGGGAGGAGCTCGCCGTACGGCGCGGCGGGTGCAGTTTCCAGAAAGTTCGTTTGTTAGCCGACTTAACTTATTTTTGGACCCCTGTTGCCTATAAAAAGACCCCTAAACTCACCATTAACCATACCTTGAAGTCCAGACGAATTTGTGGGTTCCGAGGAGTCCGAGAGTAGTTTTCGGCAGCTTTGGAGTCGAAGAATCAGCTGGTGTTGCGCGTATTAGTTGAAGGCGAAAAACACGGGTTTTATCTTTTGTTTCTTTCGTTTTCATTATTTTATCGCCATGAATTCTTGTTTGTTTGTTTTGTTTAAACCTAAGATGCTAGGCTAAATTGCATGAACTATCTAGACTTATGATGAACTTATTTTGATGTTTTGATTTGATTTTGGGATTTATTTATGTTATGGTTTTTATGATTTAGTAAAAGATTTATCAATAATTAATTGATGCATAAGGATACTTAGGATTGTTGGATGAGTTTTATTCCATAGTTTTCTTTGATTATTGTTTGTCATATGATAGGATTGCTATTAGGTCAATTACTTTGTGTTTTTTATTATTTTATGATTGATGTCATGATAAGATCATAGAAATAATATTGTCAAATAAACCTAACTGTGCTGCTAACCTAAAATCTGTAAAGTGTTAGGTTATTGATAAGTTTTTACTATTTAATCTTGCTAGATTTAGTTCTTCGTAAGGAGTCCGTTTAGGGTTGATTATTTATTATTGTTTATCAAATCAATTAAGTATAGTAAATTGCCTTTGATTTCCGCGCTGTAAGGTAGGATTTCGTATAAGGAACTAAATTATAAACTATTGGGTGACTGTAAGCGAACTTGATTTTTATACTGGTGTGCGTTAAAACTTGTTAGAAATCCATAGGTTTCTCTTGAGAAGGGTCAGGGGTCCTGTTCGGGTTTTCTTATAAGTGTCTATTTTACGATCCCAGTCCATAACTAAATATTTTCCCGAGTCAATTCATTACTGAAATTTAGGGGAGTCTAGCCTAGATAGTTTTCTCATCATCATTTTATTTAAATCAAACTTTTGCTTTCGTTTAAATTACTTATTTTCTTAATTAGTTTTTAATTATAGTATTAAATTAGTATTTTAAATCCCCCAAACAAATATAATTAATAAGTCGTGTTTTGTAGTCGAGTCTAATTAGCTAATAAACGTAATTTAAAGAGTCTCGTGGGTTCGATATCCGGACTTACTTAGCTTTACTAGAGTCGATCGGTTCACTTGCCGGTTAGTAGTTTAGTCGAGTTTTAGAGAGTCTAGAGTATTACTTAGTGTTTATTTTTAGTTAATTTAGTTAATAAATATTAAACTACTTCAAGTACATCAGTGCTACACCCTATGTATTTATAAAGCATGAAAAAAGGGGTTATGAAACTCACTTATTGATTGGTGATTGAAAGGATTGGATGTTGGTATGACTTTATAAATCCTAAGCATGAAGTTCAAAACCAAAGTTTAAAATGTGTTTAGGCTAAGGATGAAAAATACTAAAACCAATTAAAGAAATGATAACGTAAAACAAGGAAAAGATCAAAAAGGAAGATGGAATACAAAATTAGTTATTGGACAACAAGCTGTTTTGTTTTGTTTTAGATTTTTAAAATATCAAACAAATTTATTAAAAATCAAGACTTTCCATTCTACTAAATTAGGATGTTTTAAACGATTTTCATTTATAAAAGTTTTACAAATTCGAATCCTAAACAAGCCAAAACAGCCGTTTAAATCAGAGGGTACGAATCTGCGCACTGTTTCTAAAATATTAATTGTGAATTCATAAAAATTAATTAAATTGTGTAAAATTATGGTTAGAACCGTTTTTCAATTAGTTTGTTATAGTATCCAGTCTTGAACTTTTTCAGTTTTTTATGAACAAGATATGGCCCTTCGTTTGATAGCCAAAGCTATGTCAAAACAGTAACATTGCTAGAAGCAATGTTTTGATGACTTTAAAAAGGATTATGGCGAAATAAAATATATGGACAATTTAGGATACGATGATATAACATTTATGTGCATATATCATCAATAATCCTTGGTCTTTTGAATCAAATATAATGATTCAAAACAGAAAAATAAAGATGTAAGAACGTTTTAAGTGTGATCTTCGTGTAATCGATCATCTCCTTGTGTTCTTTGTCTCATCCACACTATACACCATAGTGTATGGATTATATGGATTCCTAGACAGGATTGTCTTATGATTATATGACCATTTGATTCAATAAATAAAAACAAGAACTTGGAAGAAAAGAATAATAAGATGATGCAAAACATAACTATTACCTTCTAAACCTTATGATGAAAAACATAAAATGAAGATGGCTCTTGCCTAATTTGTCTTGAGAGGAAAAGAGGTAGATTTTTTTTGACTCTTAGAGTGGGAAAAACGTGCAAGGTAAAAATGGTGAAGGTCGCCTCCTATTTATACAAGAATTGATGGAGTTGAATTATAAAGATTTTTAATGCAAAACTTAATTAGTGAGAAAGTTAATTCACCAAGTTTTAAAGAGAGTTGGAAGATACTTTTCATCGTTCTTTAAAAAAATAACTTTAAGTAGGAAAAAATGGCATATTTAAACTAAAAGATATACTTAGGTAAATCATAAATGATGTTTCTTTATAAGAAAAAAATATAAATATAATGTTGGGTGTCATAAATTTTATTTTTTATAATATGATACACACACATAAATATATATATATATATATATTATATTTTTTATCAGAAAATTGAAGTTTAAACGAATTGAGTTTTATTATAATCGAGCCAAGTTTCATTCTAATCGAGTTGAGTTTCATTCTAATTGAGTCGAGTTTCATCCAAATCAAATCAAGTTTCATTCTAATCGATTCGAGTTTAAACTCGATTCGATTCGTTTCAATTCGATTTGATTCTTCTCAGTTCGATTCGATTCTTCTTCCAAACGAATCAAGTTTCTCAAGAACTAGATTCAAATATGTTTTTTCGTGTCTTTCCATTCTAATCACTTCCTTACATCCCGTTTTGACTGTTTTACTGATGAAATGAGTTATGGGCCGTAACGACTTCATTTTTCTCGCTTTAACACGGTCCGAACGTCACTTGTTCATCCCTTTTCTTTCTAAACAACTTGTTTACTACAAAGTTTATGTTTTTCTTACATTATGAGGTCCGATTTGCCTTAGTATCAGATCTTAAAACAAACCGACATAAAAAACCTAACCTTTATATTAAAAATGTACCTTTCTTGGATCCGGTTTGGTTCGGATATGAGTTGATATGTGATCTAGACGGGTTTCTTGTTGTTTGACGATGCTTGAGAAATTAATTTTGGCATTGATTATGGCTTCTACTAAGTTAAGACATTATTTTGAAATTCATGAAATACATGTTAAGACTAATTATCCTATCAAATCTGTATTAAGAAAACATGAGATGTCAGGCAGGCTGGCTAAGTGGTCGGTGAAACTTAGCACTTACAATTTGATTTATGAACCAAGAACAGCTATTAAGTCACAAGCGTTAGCAGATTTTATAGCTGATTTCAATAGTGAGCTCCAGAACGAAGTGGATCTCGAAGTACAACAGCTCCAAGATCCTAAAGATAAGTGGGGTCTATATACTGATTGTGCCTCCAATGTACGAGGGACAGGTTTGGGAATTATCCTGAGGTCTCCATAGGGGGATGTCATAACTCAATCAGTAAGGTTTGAATTCCCAACCACGAATAATGAAGCTGAATATGAAGCCCTTATAGCCAGATTGCAACTGGCTATGGGAATGAAGATTGCGCGTATACAGGCATATATGGATTCTTTATTATTAGCTAGTCATTTTAATGGTATCTATGTAGTAAAAGGTGAGAAGTTGATTCAGTATCTTGAGATAAGATACTATCGGGATACTTTGAAGAGTTTGATATAAACAAATCCCTACAGAAGACAATGCCGAAGCAGACACTCTAGCAAATTTAGGATCAGCCTTTCAGACACCTATGGGAGACAAGATACCAATCGCACACGTCTTGACCCCGGTGATTGACGTAACTGACTTTGATAGAAAAGGAAGACCAATCAGGATCCTGGACTAGGCCTATCATTAGATATCTACAATATGATGAAATACCGGAGGGAGAGAGGAATCACAAAGCCTTTCGTACTAAGTTACCTCGTTTCATTATCCAGGATGTATTGTTTAAAAAGTCTTTGGTAAGTCCATACTTGAGATGTTTAGAAGCTCCTGAGACATTTGAGGTGCTGAAAGATATACATGAAAGGGATTGTGGCAATCACACTGGAGGCAGATCCCTATTCTCCAAAATCTTAAGAACAGGATATTGCTAGCCCACGATGAGAAAAGATGCAATGGAATATGCCAGAAGATGTGATGCTTGCCAGAGACACAGTAATTTTCCTCACCAACCAGCGGAGCCCATGCATCCTATCTTGTCCCCATGGCCCTTTATGAATTGGGGAATGGATATTGTTGGGAAGTTGCCTAAAGCACCTGGTGGAAAAGTATTTATGTTGGTTATGACTGACTACTTCTCAAAGTGGATTGAAGCTGAGGCGTTTGCTCAAGTTAAAGACAAGGAAGTAGTATCCTTCGTAAAAAGAAATATCCTGACTAGGTTTGGGATACCGACAGAGATCATTTGTGATAATGGTTCTCAATTCATAAGTAAGAGAACGATGAATTTTTGTACCAGTTGAGGAATCAAAATGATCACATCCACACCAGTACATCCTCAAGCCAACGGGCAGGGGGAATCCAGCAACAAGATAATTGTAAACAACCTAAAGAAGAAGTTGGGATCTAAGAAGGGAAAATGGGCTGAAGAGATACCATTCGTCTTATGGGCGGATAGGACTACTTCAAAGAATGCTACTGGACAGACACCATTCTCCTTAGTGTTTGGTTCAGAGGCAGTGATCCCGATAGAAATGGTGATCCCAACGGCTAGATCAAATTTTTGAGATACCGGAAAAAACAATGAAGCTTTGCTCCAAGATCTTGATACAATTCATGAACTCAGAGACAAAGCTAAGATCCGAATGGCGGCCCATCAGCAATAGCCAAATCATACAATAAGAATATAAGGACAAGAAGATTTCAAGTGAGAGATTTAGTGTTGAGAAAGACTTTTTAAAATACCATCAATCCTACCGATGGAAAATTGGCTCCAAAGTGGGAAGGACTATATTTAATTGATTCTAAAGCTGGTAAAGGAGCATATTGGTTGGCTAACATTGAGGGTGAAGTCTTGCCAAGATCCTGGAATGTTGTTCATCTCAAAGCTTATTTTATTTAAGTAGAAATGTGATGTTTCTGCTTACCAAGGTACGTTTTTACATCTATTTTTAGTTATTCATTTATTTTGTATCAGAGATACTGACTTAAGCATCGGAGGGGTGTTAGCCTTGCTAACACCCACCTTCTCCAAGATCTTAAGGTTTTGCAGGATACTCAAGTGTCTCAACAGAAGACTAGGGATTGGCCATCCCTCTCACGTTTGAGGTTTCCTAAGATTCCTCCTAAGGTTTTGGGCTGGTATTCACCCCCATATACGAACATAGGTTTGAACACCTCGCCAGAAGCGCACAATGTTTGAGGATAGATCAAGAGTTAGTAGGGACCAGTCCGTGATGAGCGGCTGACAATCTCACTAAAATTGACTATATCTTGAATTCTAAAGTTATATTGGCAGACGTGCCATATGATCAATACACCCGGGTATATCCCAAGCAGTCTAACAAACACTTATTCAATGGAAAATCCCAAGGTAATTAACATTATCATGTTAATTAAATGTATTTGGTTTTCACCAAATCCCAAGTATTGGCTTGTCCCAAGTATTGGCTTATCCTAAGTTATGGCTTGTCCTAAGTTTTGGACGGTCCCAAGATTTATAAACTAATGTTAGCTAAGCCCACGAATATCATTATCAATCTTGTCACACAGGATCTTGAGGTAATCACTTTCTATCAAGTGGTCCCACGAAGACAAATCAAACAGTAGGGACAATCGCAAATATCAAAGCTAGGAATGTTCCCCATGATTGCTATAAGGGAATATCTGGAGATACCTAGAGGTGATGATCCTCGTGAAGAATCTCATCAGTTCTTAAAAACACTAGAAGATCCTAGAGGATCCCGAGACACAATGCCCGCATCGATTGTTTCATCAGTATACCGGGGACAGGTAAATGTCCGACAGCATCTCTGAATAACAAGGTAACACTAATGTTACCACAAGGTATGTGATTTCGATTCACAAATCAATTTTGAGATACCGAGGTAATCGGTATCCCGGAAATATTTTGAGATAATAATATCTCATCTCAGGATATTATTCCGAGTATAATTCCTGCAAACTGCACATGTGATAGGAATGTAACTAAAGCACTTAATTTTCTAAACCAAAAGTTGCCAAATTAATGGCATAAAATTCAAATAGTTTTGCAAGTCATAGCTTGCCAAATTAAACCTAAAACATGAAAGTAAATTGTTCAAGATGCCCATAGGGCTTAAAAGCTACAACCCAAACTAAAATGTTTGAAATAGCTGTTGGACTCGTTATGCCCAAGACACATATTTTTATTGATGTGGCTAGTACGTCATGATCCAAGTCGGGTCATACCCAATAACAAGCTAGACAAACACCAATAATATTTGTTTAAATATGATATGATCATAACGAATGAATATTAACACTTGAGTTATTTGGAAAGGGGTTCCTAAATAAAATGTACTTGTGAAATAAATAAATCATATGGATGATTTATGCTTTGAGAAAGAGCATTCCATATTGTTGTTTAAGAGGGTTAAGTAACAATATGTTGAGCATGTTACCTATAATGTGTCATTGTGTATGACACAATACAAGGTATGACACAATACAAGGTATGACACACAATGGTATATTTGGAAACATTGCAAATAATAAAAACAAGAAAGGAAAGAAAAGGGACCCCCCCTCTCTCACCTTGTCTTATTTTATTATTATAACAAACTTAGTGGGTGCATGCAAGAGATGTGATTGGATACCTTGGGTGGTGCCTTTCATAACTCACCCAACTCTCTTTCTCTCACAAAAATTGACTATTACAGACAAGATACAAAACTCTCTCAACTCTTCCTCTCTTCTCTCTTGGATTCGGCCAAGATCAAAGGTAAGGAAGAGGAGTTGTTCAAGTGAAAATCCTAGCTAGAAGTGGTGTATTGTCGGAGGCTTGGGGTATGCAAGCTTAAGGACCTTCCCTTTGAAGTTCTTGCCCTTCCATCATCTCCTTCTTCACCCGGATTTGTTCTCTTGAAAGGTATATTGACATGCATGGACTTATAGTGACATGCATGTGTTTGATAATATGTATTTCGTATTTGGATCCGGGCTTGGGTTTTGCATGTGTAAATTAGGTTTTATACATATGAAATTAGCAAGATTTAAAACTATCTTCCGCTGCGTTTTTATAAAATTGGGATTTTATGACTTTGATAATTTTGTTAAAACCCAACAATGGCATCAAGAGCCGCTTATAAGGATGCATGTTTCATTAGACCCAAAAATTTTCGGGTTTATGGTGAGGTTTTACCATCTGGCCGAAAATTTTGGGGGTTTTGGTTACCTCATTGTTTTTCAAGGTTATACTTTACATGCATGTGGTAGTCTTGAAAAACTAAGTCATTTGGATGATTGATTGTGTTGTTTGGACAAAACCCGAAACTTTTGGTTTTGTCAAGTTTGGCCGAAAGTTTCAAGGGTCAAAAGGGGGAACCATTTGGGTCTTGTGTTATTGAATATATGGATATGTATTGGATGTTCATAACCTAGCCATGACCTTGTGTTTGGTTGAATGTTTGTGTTGTTATGTTTGTTCATTCAAAGTGGTTATTTGTTCATTCAATATGATTGTAATATTTATTTGGGTTTGTAATCTATTTATTCTTTCAATTGGTTTGTAATAATAAGTAGATTATGAGCATTTCTTTTACTAGAAAAATGTATTAGGATATGTTTTGTAAAAGAAGATTCAAGGAAGAGAGCCCAAATAAAATGATGGAGACCACAACACGGGGGTGAACACTTGGAGCATTTGATTGCGGGATCAAGTGGGAGTTCACCGACACAAGCTCATGTCCTTTTGGGTCCTTTAGGAGAGACTTTTTGACAAATTTGTCTTCGGTCAACAAGTGTAGTCAACATTAGGAGGCTATGGTTATGAACTTATGGTTGTGTATGTTTTATGCTTGCATGGTTGATTTACTTTTGTTTGTGTTATTGCAATGTGGTTTGCTAAACAACTTAAAATCAACAACTAGCATAAAATTGGTTCCTTAGAAACCGTTAGGTAATAAAAATTGGTTTTATTAAAGGCTAATGATTTCATAATAAAATGAGTTTTATTAATAGGAACTTTGAATATGGGTTTTTCAACTAAGTACCATACATTTGAATGCATGCAAATGAAAGGTACATAAAAGGTTTTCCAATCTAGAATTTTGAAAACTAAAATCCCTTTTATAAAATAAGTTGAACACCATCCTTTTATACGACACTCGAATCACTTGGAAACTCGGTGTAGGATAAATGTCACCTAACCACATTAGAGGAAACTTGTGAGTTTGAGGTGGGTTTGTCATATTTGTGGGATAAAGGTAACCTAACCACTTGTATGTGTAAACTCACATGTGTGTATAAGTAGGACGACTTATATTGGAAACCATGTGAATAGGGTCACCGAAGCATAGCGTACAATGGTGTTCATGTGATTAAACATGCCGAAGAAACATAAGATGTTTAACCGATCCCATAAAACTAGAAGTTGCAAAGGGTTGCCATCGTCAAACGTTGACTACCTTGTTAATTTAAATAGTAGGATAAAGGTCACCTAACTACTATTTGAATGTAGTGTTGGATTCTAGATTTTAATCATTAATTGTCTTGGAGACAAAAAGGGTATTAACGATTAAAATTAATTTATATCGAAAATACTAAATTTGAGCTTTGTTATATTTGTAGATGGCCGCAATCAACAATCAACCTAACATTATTATTCCACCTGTTAATAACCTATCACTAAGATCTATTCTCGATAAGGATCGTCTAAACTATACCAACTTTATGGATTGGTATCGAAACTTGAGAATTGTTCTCAAGCAAGAAAAGAAATACTACGTATTAGAGGATCATATTCCTGATGAACCTAGTGTTGACGATGTCCAAGACCATAACGATTGGGTTAAGCACACTGAGGATTCGGTGCAAGTTTCTTGCCTCATGTTGGGAACTATGATTCTCGAGATTCAAAAGGATTTTGAACTTCATGGGGCGTACGACATGATCACCCAACTTAAGGAAATGTTCCTTACACAAGCTAGGGTGGAACGCTTCGAAACGGTTCGAGCGCTTCATGCATGTCGTATGGAGGAAACCCAATCAGTTTCATCTTATGTACTTACGATGAAAAGCCACATTGATCGTCTCGAGCGCCTTAATTGTTGCATCTCAAACAAGTTAGCCACGGATTTGATCCTAAATGGCTTAACTAAAAGGTTTGAGACATTTGTTATGAATTATAACATGAATGGGTGGGAAAAGAGCATTGGTGAGCTTCACGCAATGCTCAAGACGGCCGAGACGGGAATGGGTAAAAAGGTTTTACCCGTTCTCACAATCAATGAGGGAGGCAATAAGAAAAGGCATCACCCGGAACCCAAGGCAAAGGTTGCCAAAGGTAAGGGACAACACATGGGTAAGTTCAAGGGAAAGGCTAAAGCGGAACCACCCAAACCGAAGAAGCTAAAGGTTAGCTCGGAGGATCCGTGCTTTGGATGTGGGGAGATTGGGCATTGGATGAGGAATTGTCCAACCCGTCTCAAAGAGTTGAAAGCTAAGAGGGATGCTGGGCAAACCTCGGGTACAACTTTCATGATTCATATTGATCTTAATCTTATTTCCTCAAACACATGGGTATTGGATACCGGATGTGGAACTCATATTTGCAATTTATTGCAGGGGTTCAAGGGAAATGAAGGATTCAAGAAAGGAGATATTAGTCTCTTCATGGGCAACGGAGCAAAGGTTGTTGTCGAAGCCCGAGGAGACTACACATTGAAGCTTCCAAATGGTTTGGAAGTTATTTTGAAAGACATTTTGTATGCTCCTAGTTTGACTAGGAACATTATCTCCGTTTCTTTGTTAAGACAATATGGGTTTGATTTTATGTTTGTAGATAATGGTATTTGTGTTTTCATGAATAATGTCTTTTATTTTAAAGCAATGCTGTAAGGCCCCGAACCCGGAAGCCCTACTTTCGCGTCGGATTTACTCATAAACACAGTTCTTCAAATCAGAGTTTATTAAAACTTTTCGCGGAATATAAAACATCAATCATTTGTTACAAATCATTCAATCTTTTCTTTGATACCATAACACAAAACTTTATATTTAAAACATCTTTACTTCTTTCTTCAGATGCCAGCCGTTCAATCCATGCCGTGTGTCATCCTCATGCTAACTCTACAATCAGCTCACCTGCGTGCATACTAAAAGTCAGCTACGCTGAGTGAGTTCTAGTTAATCAAGCAACTTATCATACAACCACTTCATACAATATATAGATACGTATCCGAAGACACATAGTCCACTGTCTAACATGCCACTGTTTAACCACTTAATTACCCCTACAGCTTAGCCACTTAATTACAAAGGCACGTATAGGCTTTCCCTATCACGCACTCACGCTATGCCACTTAATAACGAAGGCACGTATAGGCTTTCCCTATCACGCACTCACGCTATGCCACTTAATAACGAAGGCACGTATAGGCTTTCCCTATCACGCACTCACGCTATGCCACTTAATAACGAAGGCACGTATAGGCTTTCCCTATCACGCACTCACGCTATGCCACTTAATAACGAAGGCACGTATAGGCTTTCCCTATCACGCACTCACGCTATGCCACTAACACCCTTACTAGACTCCTGCTACCTCTAACACACTCTACCTCAACCTGCCTTGGTCACACTCATATTAGTTTAGTATTTACGTAGTGAACAAGTCACATCACATCATTCATACACACTATCAACCACTTGGCAATCGCTATCCTTGGCGATACGTGCAATATCCGAAGATCGTTCACGTACCGACAAGCATTATAAATATATACCTCATATAACATCTATAGCATACACTTACCACTTAAAGTAAGTGGATTCACACTTCACATCGAGTATGCACACAGCCCCGAAAACATAACAAGGAAATGGGGCTAGAAACTCACCTGAATACGGTTACGTTCTCCGTTGATTGTAATTCCTTTCTTTAACTGGGCTCGGCTAACTGTATAATATTTACACATATCAATTAACTACTACTACTCGTTTTCGATAACTGCCTTAACACATTTTCCATTAGGTTTTTAATTCATTTTATAAACGAACTTCGCTTCAGGCGAAGTTAAACCTTAGGCGAACTCGGAAACAGCTTGGTTCTGGCTTGATTCGATCGAATAGGAACACGTTCGATCGAATAGGAACACGTTCGATCGAATAGGAACACGTTCGATCAAACAGGAACACGTTCGATCGAATAGGAACACGTTCGATCGAATACAACACTCATTCGATCGAATACAAAACTCATTCGATCGAATGAGTTGGAGACTATTCGGTTGCTTCCCTATTCGGTCGACTGGACTTGTTCGATCTACGCATTCGATCGAATGGACTGATTCGATCGACTGGTTCGATCGAATGAGTCTGATTCGACTCCTTCAAGCTGGGCGACGGAGAAACCCACGGGTTTTCCAGATTTTCCAGATTTTTGACCCAAAATCGAAGTTTTTGACATGGAAATGCTCGGGATTGAAAGGGCTATCGATTCCTTGTACTTTTAAACACAAAAGCTTGCATTTTGACATCAAAACAAGGCGGTTTTTGACCCGAAAACTCAAGTTACGAAAATAGGGAGTTTTTGCTCGATTTGAGCTCGAAAATGGTTATGAAAACGGATGATTTTCGAGAGGGACTTACCAAAAACGATTAGGAACAAGATTGTGGACTCGGATTTGTGATTTGAGAACTTTCTCTCTCTAGCTTCTCTCTCTAGAAATGAGAGTGTTTGTGTGGGTGTAAGTGAAGGAAGATGGTGAAAATGGTGGAAGTGTCAAGAACTTTCGTTTATATACTACGGGTTTGGTTAGGCTCGGGTTGGCTTCCTACGGGTCGAGACAGGCCGAGTTCATAAAATAACTAAGCCCAAGACCCGTTCCTTACTCGACATTAAATAACTAAAACGTGAAATTACTAAACATAACTTTCTTTTATTTATCAATATAAAAATTTCGGGATGTTACAAGTCTTCCCTCCTTAAAGAGGTTTCGTCCCCGAAACCTAACTTATTCCCTATAAACGGAAAACTTCTTATATTTACACGCTTTACCATCACACAACTATTTATTATAACCAACATGCATTCAAGTTAAATTCATAGATCGTTCATACTAAAGCACAAGAAGTCACAAGTACTTCATAACATAAAAGGAAATCATTCAAGCTTGCTAAACAACATAGGTTCAACTGTAACATAAAACACTCTTTAACTACTAAACATAAAACAACTGTGACATGCCACTTATTCTCCTGCAACCTCCTCAGCAGCTAATAGACCATCCCTTCACGCGTTTCCTCTTCCTTCCCTCACTGCCACGGCTTCTCTACACTCCCTAGCTATGTGACCTGACTTACCACACCTATAACACTTCTGGTCCTCGGTGCATTCACGGGAGAGGTGCCCCTCCCTCCCACATCGGTAGCACTGGTTTGGACCAGCCTTGCATTCCCCCAAGTGCATCTTTCCACACACCTTACATGCTCCACTCCCTGCCATCTTCTGTGTCCTTCTCCCTGCATGTTCCACGATATCCCCAGCTCTTTTAGTTCCTTTCCCTTTTCCCTCATCTTCCACTCCCACATCATCCGCCGCCAGATCATCATAGACTATCTCCGCCAACTCGACCGCAGACTCAAAGGTAACAGGTTTGTTGGCCCTGACCAACATGCGGACCTTCTGGGGAAGTCCTCTAACGTAGCACTTGATCCGTTTCGCCTCGGTGTTCACCATGTCAGGTACCAACCTAGACATGCGGTTGAATTCAGTGGTGTACTCACGATGTGTCATCTTGTCCGCCTTTAGATTCAGAAACTTCATCTCGGCCCTCTCAACCTCAGCATCAGCACAGAACCTTTTCATCACTAACTCCTTAAGGTCATCCCACCTCATGGCCTTAATCTCCTCTCGGGTCTTCCTTTGTTCGACCGTTTCCCACCAGTACATGGCCTCATCTTCAAATGACTGAGTGGCATAACCCACTGCTTGGTCAGGACGACACTCGCTAATGCGGATAACCTTATCCATGGCGGTTATCCACTGAAGAGTAGCGATTGCGTCTCCCAAACCAGTCAACTTAGGCGGGTCACAACCTTTGAAGGACTTATAGTTGCAACCGCCTCGGCCCCTCTTCCTTTCATCATCTTTCACAGACTTTACCTCACTCGAGTTATCCCTTTCCCTCTCGTCATTCTTTCTATTATTACCACCTGCCCCTTCAACGGTTCGTTCACGGCTTCCAGCAGACCCTTCGGGATTCAGGTTCTTCACAGCAGCAACTACAGCTTGAACAATGGCTGCTTGAACTGCAGGGCTAAGTTGAACTTCTTCGTTGTTGTTCTGGTCTCCTCCAGCTGCGCTTCCTTCATCTTCGGTGTGGGAAGCTTCTTCCACCGAGGGTTGCCGGACAAGACGAGGCCTGCCACGACGCCCAGTGCGACCCCCAGTTTCAACAAATTCTCCAGCTCCAGCCATCGTAATCTAAAAGGGAAAACACAAACATCATCACTCAAGGATCTATCTAGTACAAGGATAGTAAGGCTAACAGGTAATAACAGTGGCCAGTTGTGATTAGCTGATCACGTTACTTTCCGTGTCCTATACACTTCCCTTTATGAGTCCATTTGTGCTGGTTCTACATAAGCAGTTTGTCAAATCAAACAATCAATTATTCCTATCCCTAACGTTCACATATCTTTCTTTTCTCATTAACATATATCATTTAATCATACACCTTACCTTTACTGATCTTGCTTGAGCGACACATGGCATTCTTGAACTGGCATCTTCTTTCCTTTCTTACTTAAATCCCATTTTCTGTTCGAGTCTAAGCATGTAGGATGCTTAAATCTCTCGAACTTATGCTCTGATACCAACTTGTAAGGCCCCGAACCCGGAAGCCCTACTTTCGCGTCGGATTTACTCATAAACACAGTTCTTCAAATCAGAGTTTATTAAAACTTTTCGCGGAATATAAAACATCAATCATTTGTTACAAATCATTCAATCTTTTCTTTGATACCATAACACAAAACTTTATATTTAAAACATCTTTACTTCTTTCTTCAGATGCCAGCCGTTCAATCCATGCCGTGTGTCATCCTCATGCTAACTCTACAATCAGCTCACCTGCGTGCATACTAAAAGTCAGCTACGCTGAGTGAGTTCTAGTTAATCAAGCAACTTATCATACAACCACTTCATACAATATATAGATACGTATCCGAAGACACATAGTCCACTGTCTAACATGCCACTGTTTAACCACTTAATTACCCCTACAGCTTAGCCACTTAATTACAAAGGCACGTATAGGCTTTCCCTATCACGCACTCACGCTATGCCACTTAATAACGAAGGCACGTATAGGCTTTCCCTATCACGCACTCACGCTATGCCACTTAATAACGAAGGCACGTATAGGCTTTCCCTATCACGCACTCACGCTATGCCACTTAATAACGAAGGCACGTATAGGCTTTCCCTATCACGCACTCACGCTATGCCACTTAATAACGAAGGCACGTATAGGCTTTCCCTATCACGCACTCACGCTATGCCACTAACACCCTTACTAGACTCCTGCTACCTCTAACACACTCTACCTCAACCTGCCTTGGTCACACTCATATTAGTTTAGTATTTACGTAGTGAACAAGTCACATCACATCATTCATACACACTATCAACCACTTGGCAATCGCTATCCTTGGCGATACGTGCAATATCCGAAGATCGTTCACGTACCGACAAGCATTATAAATATATACCTCATATAACATCTATAGCATACACTTACCACTTAAAGTAAGTGGATTCACACTTCACATCGAGTATGCACACAGCCCCGAAAACATAACAAGGAAATGGGGCTAGAAACTCACCTGAATACGGTTACGTTCTCCGTTGATTGTAATTCCTTTCTTTAACTGGGCTCGGCTAACTGTATAATATTTACACATATCAATTAACTACTACTACTCGTTTTCGATAACTGCCTTAACACATTTTCCATTAGGTTTTTAATTCATTTTATAAACGAACTTCGCTTCAGGCGAAGTTAAACCTTAGGCGAACTCGGAAACAGCTTGGTTCTGGCTTGATTCGATCGAATAGGAACACGTTCGATCGAATAGGAACACGTTCGATCGAATAGGAACACGTTCGATCAAACAGGAACACGTTCGATCGAATAGGAACACGTTCGATCGAATACAACACTCATTCGATCGAATACAAAACTCATTCGATCGAATGAGTTGGAGACTATTCGGTTGCTTCCCTATTCGGTCGACTGGACTTGTTCGATCTACGCATTCGATCGAATGGACTGATTCGATCGACTGGTTCGATCGAATGAGTCTGATTCGACTCCTTCAAGCTGGGCGACGGAGAAACCCACGGGTTTTCCAGATTTTCCAGATTTTTGACCCAAAATCGAAGTTTTTGACATGGAAATGCTCGGGATTGAAAGGGCTATCGATTCCTTGTACTTTTAAACACAAAAGCTTGCATTTTGACATCAAAACAAGGCGGTTTTTGACCCGAAAACTCAAGTTACGAAAATAGGGAGTTTTTGCTCGATTTGAGCTCGAAAATGGTTATGAAAACGGATGATTTTCGAGAGGGACTTACCAAAAACGATTAGGAACAAGATTGTGGACTCGGATTTGTGATTTGAGAACTTTCTCTCTCTAGCTTCTCTCTCTAGAAATGAGAGTGTTTGTGTGGGTGTAAGTGAAGGAAGATGGTGAAAATGGTGGAAGTGTCAAGAACTTTCGTTTATATACTACGGGTTTGGTTAGGCTCGGGTTGGCTTCCTACGGGTCGAGACAGGCCGAGTTCATAAAATAACTAAGCCCAAGACCCGTTCCTTACTCGACATTAAATAACTAAAACGTGAAATTACTAAACATAACTTTCTTTTATTTATCAATATAAAAATTTCGGGATGTTACAAATGCCGTCTAATGGCATTTATGAATTAGTTCATGATAACACATCCTTTGATAACACGTTGTACCAATCAAGCACCAAGAGACTCAAAATGGATTTGAGTAAGACTTATCTTTGGCATTGTCGCCTTGGTCACATAAACAAAGATCGCATACATACACTTCAAAAGAATGGTATTTTGGAATCAAGTGAAGATGATTCATTTGATAAGTGTGAGTCTTGTTTACTTGGAAAGATGACCGAGGACCCCTTTAGAGGAACGAATGAAGGGGCAAAAGACTTATTGGGTATCATACATTCGGATGTATGTGGTCCCTTTAAGGCAATGACAAGGAATGGTGAAAGCTACTTCATTACTTTTATCAACGATTATAGTCGTTATGGGTATGTGTACTTGTTATGACACAAAGATGAAGCCTTTGAAATGTTCATAGTCTTCCAAAATGAAGTACAAAATCAACTCGATAAAACCATCAAAGTACTTCGTTTGGATAGAGGAGGTGAATATCTAAGTAATGCTTTCCGAGATCATCTTAGGAGTTGTGGGATCATCTCACAACTTACTCCACCCGGAACACCACAACACAATGGTGTGTCCGAAAGGAGGAATCGAACTCTATTGGATATGGTTCGATCTATGATGGCTAGAAGCACATTGCCTCTATCATTTTGGGGTTTCGCTTTGCTCTCCGCGGCGCGTATTTTAAATATGGCCCCAACCAAGAAAGTGGACAAAACACCTTTTGAAATATGGAATGGAAGGGCTCCATCATTATCATATTTAAAGGTATGGGGTTATGAGGCTTATGTCAAGAACAACACCCAAAACAAACTTGAAAGTCGATCCACTAAGTGTATCTTTGTAGGATATCCCAAGGACTCTGGGATATTATTTCTACAACCCAACCGAGCAAAAGGTATTTGTTGCTCGAAAGGCCGAGTTCATGGAAACTAAGTTCCTTATGGAAGGTACTAGTAGAACGGTGGAACTCGAGGAGGATCGAGAACCACAAGCCGATACACGTTTGGTTGATACTAGCAATCAACAAGAGATTGTTGAGAATCATCAAATGGTTGATCAAGACACACAAAACGTTTGCAAATCCGGTAGGATTACTCATCCACCCGAAAGATATGGATTTTTCATGGATGGGTGCTATGTGGTAGATTCGGATGAACCCACCACATACCGTGATGCAATGTCACAATCCAATTGTGACCAATGGCTTGAAGCCATGAACGTTGAGATGCAATCCATGCATGTCAATCAAGTATGGGATTTGGTTGTACCACCTCTTAATTCCAAACCTGTTGGAAGTAAGTGGGTTTTCAAGAAGAAAACCGATATGCATGGAAACTTGGATACTTATAAAACAAGACTTGTAGCAAAAGGTTTCACTTAAACTCAAGGGGTTGATTATGATGAAAATTTTTCTCCCGTAGCAATGCTAAAGTCTATTAGGATATTTTTTGCCATAGCCGCATATTATGACTATGAGATATGGCAAATGGATGTCAAAACCGCTTTCCTAAATGGGAAACTTGAGGAAGATGTCTATATGGTTCAACCCGAAGGTTTTGTCAATCCACAACATCCTAACAAAGTATGCAAGTTAAAGAAATCAATCTATGGATTGAAACAAGCATCTAGAAGTTGGAATCACCATTTTGATGAAGAAGTTAAGAAATTTGGGTTCATCAAGAATGGTGATGAAGCTTGTGTGTATAAGAAAGCTAGTGGGAGCATCATTACCTTCTTAGTATTGTATGTTGATGACTATCTACTATTTGGGAATGACATTCCAACCATGGAAGGGGTAAAAGCATGGCTTGGAAGTTGTTTTTCTATCAAGGATCTTGGTGAAGCAAACTATATTTTGGGAATAAAGATCTATAGGGATAAATCAAGGCGGTTGATAGGTTTAAACCAAAGTGCATACATTGACAAATTCTTGAAGAGGCTCAAGATGGAGAACTCTAAGAAAGGTTTGGTACCTATTCAAAGAGAACGATATTGAGTAGGTCTCAATGTCCAAGCTCAAAGGATGAGCAAGAGAAAATGAATGGAATCCCATACGCATCGGCTATTGGATCCATCATGTATGCAATTGTATGCACTAGACTGGATGTATCATGCGCTTTAAGCATGACAAGTAGATTCCAACATAATCTGAGAAGTAGCCATTGGATGGCGGTCAAGAGTATATTGAAATACCTTAGAAGGACTAAGAATATGTTTCTAATATACAGTTCGGGTGAGAAGGAACTCGTTGTAAAGGGTTACACGGATGCGAGTTTCCAAACCGATCGAGATGATTCTAGATCACAATCAGGATATGTTTTCATTATGAATGGTGGGGCAATCTCTTGGAAGAGCTCAAAGCAAGACGTGGTAGCATTATCCACCACGGAATCGGAATATATCGCCGCCTCATTGGCATCTCAAGAAGCTGCGTGGATTAGAAAATTTATTGCCGACCTAGGGGTAGTCCGTAGCATTCAGGACCCTCTAGAGATCTTTTGTGACAAAGAAGGTGCGATTGCTCAAATCAAGGAACCTCGTGCACATCTGTCACACCCTCAAAATCCACTAACGGAGTTTTACCGTCAGAGAGTGTGAACTAACAGGATCGGATTCATTAGTTATAATCAAACCATAAAACAAAGTTTCAAAACCATGAAAACGTTTACGAGTATTTAAATGCGGAAGCGTAAAAAAAACATAAAACAAAATGTTGCGTCACGCAGGACGACTTAAACCCAATGATAACAGTTTTAAAAGAGTTTGCATAACAAAAGCGTTTTCAAGCAATGCATGATCCTATACCGCGCGCCCGCCTCGGCTACCTGAGAATAACATACTAAAAGTGTCAACACGGGGTTGGTGAGTTCACAAGTTTATAAAAAATAAAGCGTTTAGCGTTTGCGTTCAGCGTTTTGCGTTAAGCGTTTTGCGTTAAGCGTTTTGCGTTATGCGTTTTGCGTTACGCGTTTTGCGTTACCAGATAGTGTTATGTCAATTATATATCTATAGGTAGCTAGCCTATAAAACAAGTATTACTAAGTGTTCGACACCGAAGCTGACTGTTTATCATTTGACTTGCCACCAGGTCTATCCCGACCATGGTATGTGTTTAGCCAAGATTACACCCACTCGACCTCCAGTCGAGTTTAGCGTTGGGTGGGGTTTGTCAAACCCAGTAGTACTACTCAACAATGACTCGCTATTATCCAATATTAAACGGTTCGATGTGAATGAAGGACTTTAGTTATTGCGTTTGCCACTTAGTCTTTACAAGTGATATATAATCTATATTAACAAAATCTTAAATGCGTTTTCGGAGTATGTTATCTCCCCAAGTGAAAAGCGTTTGAAAACAGTTTAAAGGGGTAAGTGAAACTCACTGTTTGCGAAGAATTCCCAAAATAAATCACCAAGTGATGCGCGTCACAGAAAACTCTCTCTAGCATTCTAAAACAATAAGGAGGTTTTCTAAGTATCGGAACTAATATAGAGTCTCTAGACCCGGCACATAATTCCTATGTACACAACATGTTTCGTGTTTCGTTTGTGAATCGTGTGTGACTTTAACAAGTGTATTTGTGATACGTTACATGTGTGAGCAATTATTTACGTGTCGTGTATTCATAATGTACATCACTAGCAATTACTTCCCGTAAGGGCAATTTGGTCAACACATAACAATTAACTAGCAATTATTCCCCACAAGGGCAATTTGGTCAAATCATGACAATCAATTAGCAATTATTCCCCGCAAGGGTATTTTGGTCAAAATACGACAATTAGTTAGCAATTATCCCCCGCAAGGGCAATTTGGTCAAAACATGATAATAAATTAGCAATCACCAAGTTTCATGCAACTTTCACAAAATTCAGCAACTAGTTTCTTAATGACAGAATTCTACTTGAAAAACTAGTCTATCCCACCGATCATAGCATCACAATAAATTTACCAAAAATATCACAAAAGCATTTATGTGTTAGGTTTCCAGAACATATTTTGTTGTATTTTTATTCCATACATATTTCTCACAAAGATCAATTTACCACAGCAAACTCATAGCAGTCAAATTTATGTGCAACAGAATTTTATTTGAAATTCCCGTTAAACGAAAAATCCAATAAATGCAAGACCACTTGGGTTAGGTTCCTAACTCAACAAGTCAACTTTCAGAAGTGGAACCAACCTAATTGGTCTCGTAGTTCATGAGATATAACATTTACAAAACAACCTAACAGCAGGTCTAACAACTCAGCTTTGCACAACGTTTTTGTAAAATCATAAAGGTTAACTTTTACACGTCCAAAAATTGCAAATTTACATTCTTTAGAAACTAGACTCAACCTAGTTTATTTTAGTATCAATTATCTCAATCAATTTTCAAATTTACACCCCGTTACAGTCAGTTGAACATCAACAACACAATCTGTCCAGAAACTGTTTGCAACAAAACTCAACAATTTAACCATCTATAGACTATAATCCGTTCATATAACACTCTAGACACCATAATCACTATCCATGCACATCAATTACACCATACATACATGGTTAGGGTTTTATTTGATCTCAAAATCAAGACACAACAATTAACATGTAACAATATCAATTCTAGTTATCAAATCATCATAAATACATCATCAAATCAAACAAAGATCATATGAACACAATATATGAAATTTCCAGATTTTAGGGTTTATAATTAACCCATTCAAACTCAAAATTAAGCATGTAAAATACATAGGATAGTTGTTTATACCTTCCTAGCACCTTAATCTTCGATTAAACTTGAAAAATCTTGATTGTATGTGTGTGTATGAGGACCGATCGGAAGGAGACAAGGGGGGGGGGGGGCTGGCCATCGATTATGAGGGAGAGAAAGAGAGGATTAGGGTTTTAGGTTTATGTTATTATTTATAATAACATGTTACACTCTAGTCCCTCAACTTCCAATTGTTACTTTTCTAGCTTAAATAACTAGTTCTTGTTTCTTGTTTAGCATCACACATAATATAAACAAGTAACACATAAGTCTAACACATAATTATCACATAATTATTGTTTTGACGTTTTTCGTTTATTCACTAATCGTTTGCGTCAACTTGTTTGCGTTTCGGTGCAATTCCCGAAAGACTACACATGTAATAATTGTCAAGCGTCATTTAAACCCTAGTTTAAATGTAATGAGGTGTGCGTTATAGATTCAGTGATCTTTAAGTTTGAATTGACGGAGTTGAGTTAACGGAGTTAACGGAGTTAACCTGAAATTGACGATTGTCACAACATCAAAAGACGAAGCACATTTAGCGGAGGTTCAACTACATAAGGGATGAAGTTGAAAAGGAAAAGATATGTATTCGCAAAGTTCACACCGATCAAAACATTGTGGATCCACTCACGAAGCTCCTTGAAAGGCCAAAGCATGAGGGTCATACTTGTGCCTTAGGACTTCGATATTCTAGTGATTGGATATGATTGAATATTTTATTTGGATATCGGAACAATTGTTATTTTGACTCATTCATATGATTATGGTTTATGATTATGACATTTGAGTTATGTTCCATTTTAGCATGTTTAAATCCATGAATAAGTTACTTATTCTAAATGTCCGTAGTCGCTCAAATTTGTGGGAACAAATATGAAGGTAAGACTATTATGAACTTGGATTGGTGGATATTCATGGGATATGAATATAGAGCAAGGGTTGCTGCCAAGGTTTATAGATATTTATGGGATATAAATATTGGACTAACCCGCTCTCAAATATTACTACATGGAATCCTTGTGATTGATCATAAGTAAATTTGAGTAAAGGCGAATATCATAGAATCCTCTGACCTGAGATACATATTGGGTCTTGATATTCACCAAGTATTATACTTTGACTTAGTTCTTCGCTGCTCTGAAACATGATAGTACATAAGGCTAAGATCAGGTTTAGTACAAGGTGATTGTGAGAGACGTATGTAGTCAAGAGGGGATTTGTCCCTCTTATTCGTTGAGAGTTAGATGTCTAAGGCCTGAAAGTTAAATCAACAGAGAATGATCACTCTGTGTCTCTGGATTTGACATGACATCTGAGGCAAAAGGATAAATGATAGATGTACCTAAATCATTTCAAGTAAGGGACTTGAAGGGGATGATGTTATTGAATGGCACTTCATCATGCGTATTAGGGGTAGTAAACTGTAGTTAGGCGGTATTTGCTACTTGCATCAATCTTCTATGTATCTTGTGCAAGTGGGAGATTGTTGGACTCGTTATGCCCAAGACAAATATTTTTATTGATGTGACTAGTACGTCATGATCCAATTCGGGTCATACCCAATAACAAGCAAGACAAACACCAATAATATTTGTTTATATATGATATAATCATAACAAATGAATATTAACACTTGAGTTATTTGGAAATGGGTTCCTAAATAAAATGTACTTATGAAATAAATAAATCATATGGATGATTTATGCTTTGAGAAAGAGCATTCCATATTGTTGTTTAAGAGGGTTAAGTAACAATATGTTGAGCATGTTACCTATAATGTGTCATTGTGTATGACACAATACAAGGTATGACACAATACAAGTTATGTTACACAATGGTATATTTGGAAATATTGCAAGTAATAAAAACAAGAAAGGAAAGAAAAGGGACCCCCCTTCTCTCACCTTGTCTTATTTTATTATTATAACAAACTTAGTGGGTGCATGCAAGAGATGTGATTGGATGCCTTGGGTGGTGCCTTTCATAACTCACCCAACTCTCTTTCTCTCACAAAAACTGACTATTACACACAAGATACAAAACTCTCTCAACTCTTCCTCTCTTCTCTCTTGGATTCAGCCAAGATCAATGGTAAGGAAGAGGAGTTTTTCAAGTGAAAATCCTAGCTAGAAGTGGTGTATTGTCGGAGGCTTGGGGTATGCAAGCTTGAGGACCTTCCCTTTGAAGTTCTTGCCCTTCCATCATCTCCTTCTTCACCCGGATTTGTTCTCTTGCAAGGTATGTTGACATGCATGGACTTATTGTGACATGCATGTGTTTGATAGTATGTATTTCATATTTGGATCCGGGCTTGGGTTTTGCATGTGTAAAATAGGTTTTATACATATGAAATTAACAAGATGTAAAACTATCTTCCGCTGTGTTTTTCATAAAATTGGGATTTTATGACTTTGATAATCTTATTAAAACCCAACAATAGCAACCACGAATTACAAAGATCAACCATGAACGCCAGGGCTCAAACCTTGTCTTTGGCGTTATCATCGCCCTGGCCATCCTTCTTCTTGTCATCTCCCTCCAGCACCGACTCCTCTACGGTTCATCTCCCTCCGCCTTCGAGCTCGTACCCGCAGGATACCCGGTAAGATCCTGAAGAGACCGCCTCCATCCCTCGACATCCTAGGCAGGATTCATTTCTTTAGCTTCCTTTGCCATCTGGATCTTGGATTGGAGCATCACCTTGCCGTTGATATCTTGGTTTTGGCAACAACAGCTTGTAGATCGGCCTGGTGATCCTCGGTCGTCTCCTTCATGATCCTCTCGAAATCCTTGGTCTTTGCAGCAGCAATCTTTTTCAGATCAGCATTAGCTTCCAATGCTGCTGCGAGCTCCTCCTTCAAGACCTTCTTACTCCTGTCTACCTGCTCAAAAAAATGATATATATAGAATATGTTATTTCCAACTCTTTGGAATGCAGGTTATCTTGAAAATTATACCTGCATCAGGATAGTGTCCATTTTGTTGGACATTTCTTCGTCGGATAGGTTTTCAAACAGGGCCGGGACGTCTTGGCCGCCAAGCTTTCTCTTTTTAGCAGCAGTCTTCACTCGACCCTGAGAAAAGGTAGGGGGCTTGGAAGCAAAAGGAGCTGAACCCTTAGAAGCCTTGGGATCTCGGGAGAGCATGCTTTGGATGTCCGAGATGTCGAAATCACTGACGACAGGGGTTCCACCAGCAAATATTGGAAGGTAAGTGCCCTGATATATTGAAATTATTTTCATAAATATTACTTGCAGATATGTTAGAACGGGAGTTTTGAGATTCGGCGCTAACTTCTACGCCTGGGGATCTTCCCTGGAAAGCTTTCTATGCCTCCGGTATATTGAGTAGCTCTCGTATCTTCTCCTTGATATCCTGATGGGGAGGGGCAACCTGAGAAAAATCCACTGCAAAGAAATAACGAAGAATTAGAAATCCTTGAATAGAGAGATAATGAACAGTTAGGGATCCTAAGTCAATAATCCTACCCTTGGTAACCCGTTTGCCAGGAAGACTATCTCCTCCCGGGATTGAGTCCCTTCGAACGAAAAAGAACTTTCCCTTCCAATCAAGATCCTTTTTAGTAGCTCTGGTTATCAGATGCACTTTGTCAGGTTTGATTTGGAGGAGGAAGCGACTTGAACCATGGGACCAGAGATTGTAGGAATAGGCAAGCTCTAGAACACTAATAGACAGCCGGTGAGTTCCGTTCAGCATCTCGAGGGTGTATAAGATCCTCCACAGAAGGGCCATGACCTGAGGGTAACAAAGCTTCGTTTCTTTAAAGAAAGATGTAACGAGATGTGGAAAAGGGAAGCGAAGCCCTAGAAGGAACGGATAGGCAAGTAAACCGATCCACTTCTCAGACACCATATCTGATTGGAACGAGTCAGAGATGGGATGAAAGATAGCTTTTTCAGGGAACAAAGGTTTTATGGCTGCTAATTCTTGAACCATTAGAGTACATTTTTTGGAATCGGGGAATTTTAAGAGGTTTTGCGGTGAAAAATCTGGGTTCAAAACGCCGGGGGAAGTTTTCGATCTGGTAACCTTAGCCATGTTGTTCAAATCGTACTAGAAAAGAGAAAATAAGGAGATTCAATCGGAAAAGCGCTTACCTTGGCGAGTCTCCGGCGAGGATATAGAGGAATTCCGGAGAAGATAAGTGAAGATAGAGGAGAGAAAGGTGGGAATTAGTTGATGAAGTGATCGAGATAATAGATTGATTTGACAAAAGTAATTAGTTAAATATTTATCTGCTGTACTTGTTAGTGACAGCTAGTAAATATTTGGGGACAATTGTTAGGGGTAAGTTTTGACATCACGGTATATTGAGCTATACAGATCTGGAGATACCGATGAGTCAATATCCTGAAACAGCCAGGTATCTCGGTTATATTTTACTAACGATTTGTTTCCTGATATTTTCTGTCAATGTCTTTTCAGGAAAAAAAAACAAAGATGCTGACCTGATATACCAAGAATCAAGATATCTTCTTTATAGAAGTATGCTTGGTTAACAAGGCCAACGGCTAATGGAGACTTGGTCAGGTGATCCTGGATTGTTCGGGACCCTATTTTACTGAAGGAATCCGTTACTAACGTTCAAGAGATGAACGATGACCAGCCAGAATTATCGAAGAACTAGTTTATACCTGTTGTACTTTCCTTCTATAAATAGAGGAGGACGATCGATTAAGAGAAACATTGCATTTTTACTTTTTACACACTTAGTCACAAACATGCAAAGATCACAACAATACTTAATTCTTTTATTCGTTTCACACACTTAGTATATCGATCGATCCAAGCTCTTGTATTTTAACTAATTACTTTTATTTATACAATTGTCTGAGGCAGCGTGACCTTTGTCACCTCCCGAGGTTTTATGCCGAAGATAACTTGTGATCAAGGGCTTTCCTCGTAACATCATGTGTCTTGCATTCTTTATTTCGTCGTTATCTTGAAGTTGTTTTTGTCATTATTCACACTATCCCAACACTGTTTGTCAAAATACTGAAATTATCTTCAACATAAAACAAGCATCATAACCTCACATAACTAATTTGACCACTTAGTTATTTTTTTTAATTTTTGGTCAAAACAAGAAGTATATCGCATGATTGACTTTTTACATCAACGATTGACAAGTGGTTGTGGATTTCCCCGCTTTCTGTGTGATTGCTTCTATTGATCTACATTGTTGATTTTGCTAAAAAGATGCCTCATCTCACCTTCATAAAGGTCGATGTGGATGAAGTTGAGGTAATTATTCAAATCCACATATGATTACCAGCTAATTCAGTTTTCAAAACACAATAATTATGTTTTTTTATATTTTATATGATTTGAAAACGCAATAATTGATGGTTTTTGTTTGTCTATTACAAATGATTATCATCCAATTCAGTTTTCGCAAGCTATCCCAAATATCCTTGAAAGAACTTATTTGTTTAGACAAACACTCATAAATCATAAGTTGCATTCATATAATCTATACCAGCAGTCATTTCTGAAAGCTGTTAGAATTATATAAGATTGACATCAGCCATGAATCATCATATTTCTATTGCAGTTAGAAAATCCAGGTGTACCTAATAACATGTATTCATTTCATTTTGTATGTTGCAGATATATATACTTAGAATGGCTTGTTTACTCTGTCATGTAATGGGTCTTTCATATGCTACTCAATGGCTAAGTGGCATTAGCTTGACAATATAAAGTTATTTGTTGAAATTATTTTGGTTGTGTTCATATGTTACTCAATGACATGAATTTGATGAGGCAACATTCATTTGTTGAATTTTTGGTTGTCTTCAACAGTGGGATTACTTGAACCATGTTGTGCTTTTTTCTTTATTTTTTAATATTTCCCATGCATTTTGAAATTGATTTGGTTGTCTTCACTAATGAATATGTCACGCCTCGGGAATCAAATCTTGGGGACACTTTAAAGATCGAAAATCAATTCAAAGGAAAAAAATGTTGCACTGGTGGAAGTTAAGGTGATTTCCTTGAAAATGGAAAGGAAGCAACAGTAGATGCTCATCAACAAAATGAATAAATGATATACCTGAATGTAAAAATATTGTAGATAATGACACATGATATACCTGATCTCGGCTGGGTTCCGAAGCGTGTCAGGATATTTCTTTTGATGAAAGATATCACCTTTTGTTCTCTGACTTGGGCAAATGCTTCCGCTTCAATCCATTTGGAAAAGTAGTATGTCATTGCTATCATGAAAACTTTTCCTCCTGGGGATGTTGGTAATTTGCCCACGATATCTATCCCCCATTTCATGAAAGGCCATGGAGATACGATCGGATGGATTGGCTTAGGCGGTTGATGAAGAATGTTGTTATGTCTTTGATAGGCATCACACTTTTGAGCATAGATCATTGCATCCTTCTCATGCTTGGCCAATAATAACCGGTCCCGAGGATCTTAGAGAACAAGGATCTACCTCTATCATGATTCCCACAGTCGCCTTCATGGATATCTTTTAGAAACTCTTGTATTTTAGGATCCTCCAGACATCTCAAGTATGGACCTGCAAGGGATTTCTTATAGAGAATATCGTTTAAAATAACGAATCGAGATACTTTCATACGAAATGCTTTAGGGTTCTCATCCTTAGGAATCTCATTGTGTTGCAAATATTTCATGATAGGTTGGACCTAGGATTCCTGATTAATTTGAGGATCATGATCAGCAGCATCTTCTGTGTTTGTTACTTCATTGATTTGAGGATCTTTCTTGGCAGCTTCTCTTATTATTTGATTTTCATCGAGTGAAGGCATATCTGTGGCTGGATTCAGTTTGGAATTTTTATTTCCGTTGGGATCCTGAAAGCAGACCCAAGATTTGCCAAAGCATCTACCTCAGCTTTTTCCTCCCTAGGTACCTGTTCAATGACAATGGAATCGAATTTCTCTGCCATATTTTTAATTATCTGGAGATATTCGGTTAGTTTTTCACTTCTAACAGCATAGGAGCCATTGAAGTGGTTAGTAAGCAATAGTGAATCCACAAATACATGAATATTTGTTGGTGCATTTTGTGACCGTCGCTATGCAATTCTGACCAGCGGAACGCCACAGGCGAAGTTAGCACAACTTCGCCTTAGGCGAAGTTAGAACAACTTCGCCAACGGCGAAGTTGTAACAACTTCTGCCTTAGGCGAAGTTATCACAACTTCGCCTTAGGCGAAGTTAGCACAACTTCGCCTACTGAAGCCCAGGCCCGTGAATGTTTGTCTATATATAGTTGTGTCTTGTTTAGTTTTAGGTATCATGAAATCAGTGTGTGTTTGAGCAGCTTGTTTATTGAGAGAGAGTAAGAGACTAGAGTCGTGTGAGACGACCCGAGGTAGAGCTCACCTCGGGTCAGTCGTGTTTTCTGTTTTTGTTACGGTATGTAACGTGATTATTTTATATATGAATCTGCAGATTTGTTTATCCCGTTCTAGTATTTGTTTGTGTATTTGATCGTGTACGTGTTTGTGTTATTCGTCTGTACACCATAAACGAGTCTAGGAGGATTCCGCACTCCTAGACCTCGTGCGGATCTCGTATCGATCGGCGACGCCCCGGGGGGACTTACAAGTGGTATCAGAGCCTTAGGCTCTTACGCTATGGTTCGAGATCTGCGTTTTGGTGTTTCTGGCACGTTTCTGTGCGTTTCTGGCCGAACAGTTCTTTAGGCGAAGTTATTGTTCATCAGGCGAAGTTGCCGTCACTGTTCGTAGGGTTTCAGCGAAGATATAAGGTCAGGCGAAGTTATGAACAGGCGAAGTTGACTTTGGGCGAAGTTGACTTCTCGGCGAAGTTATGGCCAGGCGAAGTTATAGCCAGGCGATGTTAACTTTTGGCGAAGTTAACGAGAAAAAAAAAAAGAAAAAAAAAAAGAGTATTTTGGAATTTTCCGTCTGTATGGCCAGATGTACACGATTATTGTGAGACTGAAGATGTTGTTCCGTCAACGAGTGATCTTGTTATCTTTTGGTTTTACGTGTGAACAAATACGTGTCAACTCTGATTTGGAGTTGAGGTTGTGAATGGGTTATTGTTTGAAACTGGATAGTGACACATATTCGGGTGTTTGTGGGAAAGGAAATTGTTGTTGTTCGTGGTGACCAACCGAAGAAAGTCAAATTGAACTGAAGGTTTTTCGTCATTACTGGATTGCGGTCAGAGCATATTATTTATGTTATTTTCAAGGCGTTCGAGAATTGGATCCTGAAACGTGATGCTTATTTATTAGAGTGAAGATTCTGGAACAAGTTGGATTTAACCGGGAATTAAAGTGTTTATGTTCCTGATCGTTATCCCTGGTGATTGAAGATGCTTCAGATTTTTTAATGGTCATGTGTTAGATTCTGTCAGGGTGGTTTTGTGATGAAATTGATCACTTGAAGTTGAGTAGTTGAAGATTAAACCTTATCATATGCCGACGAGTTGGTCAAGTTGTGGAGGATGCCCAACTTCATGTGTTGGTGAAGTCAGATGGACTCACGTGATTGGTTGAGATGATCTATTGGCACGGGGATGCATGCATTACAAAGACCTCAATCGTTATAGTCGGAGAAGCTTACACTGAAGGGGAGATCTGATATGGAAGACTCTGGGTGATTGGTAGATTTGTGAAGCTACAGGACAGTTTCAGACACGGCTGGTTGACTGCAAACAGAAGATCATCAGTTAAGAGGGAGTCTGTTGGTGCATGTTTTGTAACAGATGATCTTTCGTGTTTGTTAGAATTGAGAGCAACGGTCAAAGGGGAGACTGTTGGTGCATTTTGTGACCGTCGCTATGCAATTCTGACCAGCGGAACGCCACAGGCGAAGTTAGCACAACTTCGCCTACTGAAGCCCAGGCCCGTGAATGTTTGTCTATATATAGTTGTGTCTTGTTTAGTTTTAGGTATCAAGAAATCAGTGTGTGTTTGAGCAGCTTGTTTATTGAGAGAGAGTAAGAGACTAGAGTCGTGTGAGACGACCCGAGGTAGAGCTCACCTCGGGTCAGTCGTGTTTTCTGTTTTTGTTACGGTATGTAACGTGATTATTTTATATATGAATCTGCAGATTTGTTTATCCCGTTCTAGTATTTGTTTGTGTATTTGATCGTGTACGTGTTTGTGTTATTCGTCTGTACACCATAAACGAGTCTAGGAGGATTCCGCACTCCTAGACCTCGTGCGGATCTCGTATCGATCGGCGACGCCCCGGGGGGACTTACAAGACGTACTGAAGCCCAGGCCCGTGAATGTTTGTCTATATATAGTTGTGTCTTGTTTAGTTTTAGGTATCAAGAAATCAGTGTGTGTTTGAGCAGCTTGTTTATTGAGAGAGAGTAAGAGACTAGAGTCGTGTGAGACGACCCCGGTAGAGCTCACCTCGGGTCAGTCGTGTTTTCTGTTTTTGTTACGGTATGTAACGTGATTATTTTATATATGAATCTGCAGATTTGTTTATCCCGTTCTAGTATTTGTTTGTGTATTTGATCGTGTACGTGTTTGTGTTATTCGTCTATACACCATAAACGAGTCTAGGAGGATTCCGCACTCCTAGACCTCGTGCGGATCTCGTATCGATCTCGATCGTATCGTTCTTAGTCGAAAACAATTGGTATCAGAGCCATCGGCTCGATTGTGAGGTTCGGGATTTCACGCGGGTGTAGAAAACGTCTCGTTTGACCTATTCACGGGACGAGTTTTTGTTCGTATTGAGTTCTAATCTCTATATACAGTCATTTTCAAGCCTTTACAACGACCGGAAACTGCAGAATCGTCGAAAACAGATCTGAATATTTTCAGTGTTCATCCGGCGAAGTTACTGTTCTTCAGGCGAAGTTGCCGTCACTGAAAGTAGGGTTTCGGCGAAGATATAAGGTTCAGCGAAGTTATTCACAACTTCCCTTGCCTCATAAGTTCGCCTCAGCGAAGTTATCCTCAACTTCGCCGAGTCACACGAATTTAAGAATTTTTCCAGCGAAGTTAACACTTAAGCGAAGTTATTCTTAACTTCGCCTTTAGTACTGTTTGGACAAATTTTTGAATTTTTTCGGGTTTTGAGAAGATGTCGCAAATTAACATCTCTGAATTGGTGAAAACGGAGGTCGAAGCGGGGTCAGCCACTAAGGCCCCAAGGCTGTTAAAAGGAACCGACTTTGTTGCATGGAAGGATCGGTTTATTCAGTATATTAAATACCAGGATGCAAAGATGTGGGTGTGCATCTAGGATGGATATATCCCACCGACAATGGTGTACGAAGGTCGTGATGTGGTTAAGAAGTACAGCAAGATGGAGGAAGAGGAGAAGAAGATGTACGAAGCTGAAAGCAAGGCTCACGCAGCCATCACTATGGCTCTTCCACAGGAGATCCTTCATACTTTCAGAAAGTATACATCGGCTCGAGAGCTTTGGGATGCTCTTGAAAATAGATTCGAAGGGAACGTGGGTATTCGTGCCTCGAAGATTAAACTGTTGAAGACTCAGTTCTCTGTCTTCAAATATTTGAAGAACGAATCTCTGGATGATATTATCACTCGATATTATCATCTAATGACAGAGCTAAACAACTATTCGATTGCTTACAGAGAAGAGGAGATAGTTGAAAAGCTTCTCGATGCTCTCCCACCGAAGTGGGAAATGTACACAGTTCTGATGAGGGAAGACAGAGACTTTCCTAATTGTGATTTGGAGACAGCAGTAAACAAGCTCAGAACCTTTGAGCTTAATATGGTTCGTAAAGAGACACCAACAGATCAGATTCAAGACCCTGGTATGTATGGTGCCAAACTTAACTCAGGCTCAAGTTCGAAGCCTGAATCTGCTGCTTACTACTCCAAAGGAGAGTCAGGTTCAAACTCTTCTCATGAAGGAAACGTTTCAGTAAACATGAACGGTGATGTTTGCTTTGCTGCTGGAGGTTCAAGTGCTTCGAAACCTCAAACATCCAACAGTAGTTTCTCTCCAAGTGCCTCAAGCAATAACTATTCCAAGATGCCAATGAGTGTCAAATCTACTGAAGAGCAGTTTGCAGTCTATGCATCTTTTATTGCTTCATATGAGAACTACATACAAGGGAAGATTGTGGACCCTGCTGTTTTGGATGAGGATTATGACCAGATCGATGCTGATGATCTGGAGGAGATGGATTTGCAATGGCAAATGGCCATGATAGTGAGGCGAGTCAAGCGTTTCATGAATAAGACAGGGAGAAAGTTTGTTGGTGGTAGGCCCGGATTCGACAAGTCTAAAGTGAGGTGCTATAACTGTCAACAGTATGGGCACTTTGCTAAAGAATGCAGAAACGAGAGAGTTGAACGGGGTCAAGGCCGGTCTGCACAGCCTACTGGGATTAATAGAGAGGTCAATGCCATGTTGTCTAGAGAAGCCGGTGAATACAACTGGAACCTGCATGCGAATGAAACTGGTGAGCAGGCGAATATGGCTGAGGTAGAAAATGAAGATAGTGAGAAGATGACTGGAGAGGAGAAAGCTACTGGTAAGGAGAAAGCTTTCATGGCAGATAACGATGGTCAACCCTCCGAGGTAAGTTCTAAACTTGTTTGTACAAAATGTGAGAATTTGTCTGAGCAACTTGCTACCATAACTGATCAGTATGTTCGTTTAGATGCTGAATTTAAAACACTTAAAGAAGATCATCATTTTACTAAGGCAAGAGAAAACAGTTACAAAGTTAAAATAAAAGCATGTGAAAAAGATGTCAAAAGCTTAAAAACTAAACTTGCTGAAAAAATTGATGTAATTGACCTAAGTTATGAGGTTCTAGAAGAAAAGACTAAACTTATTGCTGAACGAGAAAAGCAGATTGCTGACCACCAGGTGAAAGTGGTGGAACTGAACCGAAAACTCGAGCAGTTCCGAAATTCCTCAGCTATTCTTGATCACCTTGTTAGTGATCAAGGTACCTCTCCAAAGAGAGGAGGAATTGGTTATCACGAGGTTCCACCACCGTATAACCATAATTACACTTTTAACCCTAGTGTACAGAAATCTGCTGAGCTTGAAGTTCCTCAGACAGTTCCCATCAAGGTTACATATAAAGAACCAACTGTTAGTAATGGCGAAACGAGTTCGCCTGTTTCTAGTGAAAATATTCCTGTTATGAGTCCAGTCTCATCGGATTCGGATAAGTTGTCCGAATCAGGTAAGACGAAAGAGAAGGTAGTGTTACCCACCGGTGGAGATAAAAATAAATCTTCTAAAAAGTGTACTCCACTCAACCCGTATGTCCCACCTTATGTGAGACGAACGGCTGGTAACACTGCCTCTACATCCAAACCAACATTTGAAAAGAAAATGGAGTATAGGTGTTGTTTTCGATGTAATAAATTAGGACATCTTGTTGCAGATTGCCCTCTGACTCCGAGATACAGAGGTGTGAGGCCAAATAAAACTGAGAATAAGCATCAGTTTGATACTGCTAAAAATGAAAACTTTTCAAAATGCCAAAATGTAACTAATTCAAGTTTTCATAAAAACAAACCTCAGTTTTTCAACCAAACCACAAGATATAACACTTTCAATTCACATAGGTTTGGAAGGCATCACACTCAATCTTCAAGAAGATTTCCTAACAGGACTTACAGGAATTATCCTGATGCTAACTTTGGAAAGCCAGGGTACGGGACGTATCGATCCAAGACCAATTGGTCTTGGGTCCCAAGATTCTAATTCTCTGTTTTATTGTGCAGGAACAGTTGAACAGGGCTGCCCACAGTCTTTGGAGTGTAGATAGCGGCTGTTCCCGGCACGTGACGGGCAACAAATACTTGTTGCACGACTTAAAACCTGTTCAGGGAGCCAGAGTTAGTTTTGCTGGTGAAAGTGGAGGAAGAATTACTGGGAAAGGAACGGTGTCCAATGGGAAGATGACACTTGAGAATGTAAATTTTGTGGAAGAGCTGAAGCACAATCTGCTGAGTGTGTCGCAGATTTGTGATAAGGAGTATACTGTTCACTTCACGAAGAATGAGGCGAATCATCATAAACCTTATTGAGCTGAACGGGATGATCAATCCCGAGTAACCATGTTTTTAATTACAGTTAAAAAAAAAAAAAAAAAAAAAAAAAGAAACGTCACTATTGCTTAAAATTAGTCGGTTACCTCAGTTTGATGGACATATCCTCGGATATGTTTTGGTCCTCGTTTCTACTTGTAGAGAATGAGGGTCGCCATTAACCAGACGACTGAAAGTGACCGGGGCGGTTATGATGTGTTTTCTTTCTGTCGCTGAAAATTAGTCGGTCATACTTAGTTAGAAGGACACATACCTGTATGTGGTCGGTCCAGTTGATCCATTGGATCTTCAGGATTGCCGTTTACCTGAAAACTTTGACGTGAACGGGGCGATTGAAGTCAAAATTTTTTTTTGGGAAATGAAATTACTTTTCAAGTCTATTACTTCGTATGAAGTAAATGTGCTATGTTTAACAGAAAATTGATCTAACCTTGGAAAATGATATATATACTGATTGTGTGTGCTTAACTGGTGAAGTTATTAGGCTTAAAAGGCTTTAGGACAATCATTGTATGTCATGGTAACTTTTTATGGTGCGTAAAAGTAGATGTGATACAAACTAATTTTACTTGATTTTACGTGGAAACTCCTTACGAGTTTTGCGTGTCTTCATATATATCTTTTCGAATGATAGGCAGAAAAGCGATTACCCAGTCATACACGAGCCCATGTGTGTTCTGATTCCCGTGAAGAAAGCGTTTCAAGACACTGCAGTGATCCAGATTCGGGACTTGCAGTAAAATTCTACTTTGAAGTCTAAGTTAAAAAAAAAAAAAAAAAAAAAAAAAAAAATTTAAGTACTTATGAGTTATTGTAACAATCAAGACTTCTCAATTCTGGAGTAAGAAGAGAACGGGAAGCAAACAACGAGTATCTACAAGTTAATCAAACACTATGGGTCGAAGTCAATTCGGGGTGACTTGGGTATAGCCAAATACGCTTTGAGAATAGATAGAAGGCTTCATTATCTCTGAGTTGTTGCCCACTTAAATTTTGAGCTAAATTGAACCTTAATCCGTATCACAGAAACGATGAAAACCATTTAAGTTATTTACATGCTTACAACCTGTTTCTCTATGTCATAATACGGCTAAACACGGATCTATATGACAGTCACGTAGTGAGTGTGATTCCTGTTAGGATCTTTTCTAAAACATAGCTGTCCCTACCAAGACTGAAATTTGATCCCTTATTTCGTTAAATTTTTATAAGTTTTTCTATTTTTGAAGTAGTATTATTTTATAACTGGTTACTTAGACTTGATCATTTTTGTTTAACTCTTTATGAAACTTTCAAATGTTAATTGCAAAATGTTCAAACTTAAGGTTTGATTCTGAAAATATAGGCGAAGTTGTTGAATCAGGCGAACTTGTGCTTAACTTCGCCTAGGCGAAGTTATCCTTAACTTCGCCTGACCAACTCTGACCCTATATAAGGTGATTTTCAACAGTAAACTTCATTATATATCAGCGAACTTGAGAGTTTTCCGGCGAAATTGCGAGAGCTCCAAAGAACTTGATTTTTATCTCCAATTTCGATCTTTGCTTCAAGTTTCTATTATCATTGAGGGTATGTGTTGTCGATATCTCTCACAAACTTGTTCGTTCTTGATCGTTTTTACCCGGTTCGAGACCTCGGGTCGTCGGACCTTCGAAACCGAAATCTTAAAAACTTGTGTTAACGTGTGCATGGACATCCTTTTCAACTTCAAATCCTTAATATCATGTGTATTGATGTTCTTGATCGTCGGACTTAGCCGAAAACACCGGATTTCCGGTGTTGGAATCTGGACAGTCGCCGTTAGGGTTTAGGCGAAGTTAGGGTTTAGGCGAAGTTATCCGCAACTTCGCCTGGTGCTTAATTTCGCTTGAGGCGAAGTTATACACAACTTCGCCTGAAGCTTAATTTCGCCTAACACTTATCTTCGCCTGAGGCGATGTTGTGATAAGGCGAAGTTATCTTCAACTTCGCCTAAAGCAATTTGTTTAACAGTTATTTAGACTAACTTACAGATGAAGCGAAGTTGTTCCCAACTTCGCCTCACCTTTAAGTCCGCCTATAAAATTTTAATCACAACTTCGCTCATGGTATAACGCGAACTTGTGAGTTGCTTAACAGTTATCTAATTTGGTTCGTTTAGTGCAGATATGGCTGCTGTTGGCGGTGCTGGTGGTGATGACGGTAATGATCAAAGACAGTTCTTTCCAGCACATAACCAATACATCATGCTAGACCCAGACGCAAGTGGAGTGGAGGACTACAGGGAAATAATCACATTTCTCCTGCGCTCAAGGATCTTCCATGCGATCACGAATACCCTGCCTATTTCACTACCTAACATTGAAGACTTTTGGCAGTCGGTAGAGTATGATTGCCGGGTTGATCCCCCGGTGATGCGAGCAACCGTAAATGGTCATGTTGTGCAGTTCTCTTCAGAAGATATACGGTTGGCCTTGCAGTTTGGAGAAGAAACGAGGGATGACCCAACGGAGTTCGTCGCTCCTTTTCGTGATGGGGCATATCTCAGGATGGGTTATTCAGGTCCGTTGGGGGACACGCAGAGGAGAAAAGGATTTTTGCTAGATCAGTGGCGCTTCCTAATGCACGTCTTGATCGTGTGCATGTCTGGGAGGAAGGCAGGAACTGATGGAATGGGCGCGACGATGCAGTCTGCCATGACTGCCCTGACTTACAACAGAAGATATTCATTTAGTCAGCTGATATTTTACGAGATTGATCGTCAGAGGAGGGCTGTGGCGCGTGAGCGATTTATTATGTATCCTCGATTCTTACAAATGATTCTCAATCATGTGGCTCCGTTGCTACCTCAGAGACGCCCTATTAGATACGTTGAATGTGTGACGAAGCGTATCTTTGCTCAGTGTCGCACTTCTAGCGCACGAAGCAAGCCTGAGCTGCGTCCCAGGCATACTCCACTGTTCGGGTATCTTGTCAACCCGGAGTATGTTCCTGCTGGTGGGGACGAGTTCAGAGACCCAAGACCACAACGGGCGGCAGCACCTCATGCCGTATCAGCTGCGCCTGCTGTGCCTACTGCTGAAGACGTCGACCTTGATGCTGCTTTTAGCGGCCAAGGAATGTTTGATATGGATGTCGCGGTTTCTCAGGCCATGGATGTTACTAGAGCAGTTACTTCGGTAGCTGACTCCGATCTTGATGAGACATTTGCTGAAGCTAGACGATTGATGGTGTCTAGGGAGAGAACGATTGGTAAGAGGATGAGAACGGTTGACGACGATGACGAGGAAGATGATGAAGAAGAAGCAGTTCAGCTAGTGCTCAGACGTTCAAGAAGAGAACGGACAGGTATGGGTTCGGGAGCTGGAGAAACTTCAAGGCTGGTACGTTTTGCTCCACCTGCCTTGTCGGGTATGTCTCTTATTCCTTCTACAGCACAGGTTACTGCCGTCCAGACGTCGACTCCAACAATTGTGTCTCTACCACCTCAATCGCTTACTCCATCCGTGGTAGTAGCACGATTTGTTGAGTCTACCGTCACTACTGCTGCAGGGTTACCAAGTGTACCACCTACGGTCACTTCTGCTGCTGATGTCCCGCCAACTCCAACGCCTACTTCAGACTCCGAAAGGATAGCTTCACTAGAGAGGATTGTAGCTGAGCAGTCCAAGACCATTCAAAGCCTAGTGGAAGCAAACCAACTACAGGCCTCCCTCCTGGTCGAGCATGGGAAGATCATAGACGCTATGAAAGCGTTCTTGGCATCTCAGGGGGAGATGAGCTGTAGGGGAGATGAGTTGAGGACAAAACGGAGAGAAGATCATGACGATGATCCCAATGCACCGGAAGGTGCAGGTGGTGAGCTGCCAAGAACTTCTATAGCTCTTGGTACTTCCATAGCTGAGGGGGAGTCTACAAGCGCAGCTGGTGATGATGTGGTAGATTTGGATGCTGGTGATGATGTTGATGATGTAATCGACGCGTTGAGAGAGCTAGATGATGATGATGATGATTTTATGCTTGAAGAAGATGTGCTGCCGAGTGATGAGATTGAGAAGATCGGTGAGCAAATTATTGTTGAAAGTGTGATAGAAGAAGGGGAGATAGTAGATGAAGATATTGAACACGAGATTCCAGAGGTTGAGATGCCCGATATGGGTGATGAGACAGTTGTGGAAGATACTGAATGGGAAGAGCAGCCGAATTGGAAGGAAGGTTGTGCTCAATGGTTCGTAAAGACGAAGAAACCGGCGGTCCCTAAAATGTTCAAAAAGAGTTACAATATTAAGGGATACACTGAAGCAAAGAAAGGTATTATCTGCTGGATATATGATGAGCAGCTGCGGCTCTTCGTGATCAAAAGGTATGACGGGATTCAGTACTTCAGGAGAACTTTGAGATCATTAAACACACTGCCTGAATGTGAGGTTAAAGACTTAGCCAGATTGGGGTTGATAAATCGAAGTGACAATAACATGGCTAGAGTCATCGGAAAGATCGTATGGAAAGAGAGCATTAAGGAGAAGAAGTTTGAGCTGCTGAAACCACAAAAGGGGAAACTTGTCGAAGACAAGGATAGAGGTTTGAGAGCTGATGGAAAGCCTTGGATGGTTATGAAGTATAAACCGATCCGGTGCCTTAAAGAAGTACCGATGAAGCTTATGCCCAAGGACGTGCTCAAAGACCTAAAATGGTGGTTCGTGGATTGTGAAACAGCGGAGGCGGTAATGGAAGATGAGGATGAACAAGAAGTGCTTAGGGTTTACGACCCGATGCATCTTGTTAATCTATCGCAAGCTGATCTGAAGATGCTCAACAAAAAGAAGATCTTCTACATTCCTGCTTGGAAGGATCAAGCAAGGAAATATCAAAGGGTGGTGTCGGTATGTGTTAGAGAAGGAGCGCACGCGTAAAGGTACAAGATTACAAGACTCAAGCTTTGAAGATCAAGATATGAAGCTACTGCCAAGGGGGAGTCTGTTGGTACATGTTTGTCAGTAGTTCATAGTCTAACGATTGTAATCGAGTCTGTAATGTAATTATGTTTTTGATTATGTTTATGTTTATGTAACGAGCGAAGTTGTCAACAAGTTCGCTTAGGCGAACTTGTTGAACAAGCGAAGTTGTTAACAAGTTCGCTCAGGCGAACTTGTTGAACAAGCGAAGTTATAGACAACTTCGCCTGAGGCGAAGTTGTCGTGTTTATATAAACTGTTCTCCGTAACAGTTCGTCAGTTCGTGAGTTCGCGAGATTGGTTAGGGTTACGTGTTTACAAGTCAGAGTCTGTAATAGTGACCGTGTGTCACGTGTTCGTGTTATCAATATAACGTGTTTCGGTTATTGCTCGTGTGTTTGATTTATACGTATTCTACGCTCGTATCTAACTACGCAGGGATTCCGCACCTGCGCAGATAGCGACATCCCGTGTACGATCCGTCCAGGAACCTACAATATTTATAACTTCTAAATCCTTAGATAACTGAAGGCTAGCAATTAAAGCTTCGTACTCAGCTTCATATTGGTGGCTTGGAAATCACTTCTGATTGCCTGGGGTATTATGTCCCCCTGTAACGATTTCAGGATGATTCCTAAGCCTGCCCCCCTGGACATTTGAGGATCCGTTAGTAAAGATTATCCATTTACCTTTATCCTGGTCTAGTTGTTGAACTTCCCAGTCGACTTTCTGTTGGATATCACTACTGAAATCAGCCACAAAGTCAGCTAAATCTTGGGATTCAATTGTTGTTTTAGGCTCATATAGACCACTTAGCCATCCTACCAGACATTTCAGGTTTTCTCAAAACATTTTTAATAGGATAATTAGTTTTAACAAAAATAGTATGTGTCTCAAAATAGTATCTTAACTTGGTAGAGGCCATAACTAAAGCTAAAATTAATTTTTCTAAATGAGAATATCTGGTTTCAGCGTCTAATAGACTTATACTTATATAGTAGATAGGATGTTGTTGCCCTTCGTGATCTTTGACTAGTACAACACTTACAGTGTCTCAGGATAACGCCAAATAGAGGAATAATGGCTCACCATCTTCTGGCTTCATGAGTAATGGTGCTGATGAAAGGTATTGTTTTAAGTCTTCAAGCGCCTTTTCATGCTTTTGTTCCCATCAAACTTCTTGTTCATTTTAAGGATCTCATAGAACTCTTTGCACCTTTCTGATGATCATGAGAAAAACTATTCAAGGACGCGATCCTGCCGGTTAATCTTTGAACATCCTTTACGCTGGTAGGTGCTTTCAGGTTCACGATAGATTTGATCTGCTCTGGACTTGCTTCTATCTCTCTCTTAGTAACTATGGATCCCAAAAACTTGCCTGCTCCCACTCCAAAGTGACACTTGGACGGATTCAGCTTCATGTTGTATTTGTCAAGGCCATAGTTACCTAATTCGCGGTTCGATCCGGTACGGGTTCACGGTTCGGGTACGCGATTCGCCAAATGTAACGTATTCGGTACAGGGGGGTAGGCTCATTTCGGTATGAACGGTACGGTGTACCATGTAGTTCGGTTCGATATACCCAAATAAAAAAATAACTATTTATAATTTATATAAAATTGTATATATATCATGTTAATTTTATAACTTTTATGTATAAACTATAAGTTTTAAGGATCAAATGTAAACTAGCGAAAATAGAGGGAGTTAATTGTTAATAAACACAAACTGATTTTACTATTTTTATTGTTTTTATGTAAACATTTATAAACTTTTAAGGTCTAAATGTAAACTGGTGAAAGCTTAAGAGGGAATAAATGTCAAATTAACCAAACTTTTTAAAACCTATAACAAAACCACCCACGTTCTTAACTTCATATACGCCGCCGCTTCCAATTTCCTCCTTTTTCGGCGAAAATGGCAGCACTGCTATCAAAAATTGACATAGCGTACCGGAGCGAATTGGAACACCGAATTCGTTTGTTTGGTACGTCGTACCGGAGTGAACTGGAACGTAGTGAATTTCTTTTGGGTTCATCGCGTACCAATTCGCAATTCGCGGGTCTTCCAGCGAATTCGGTAACTATGGTCAAGGCTATCAAAGGCTTCTTCAAGATCCCGAAAGTGATCCTTAGATTTCTTTGATTTCGCCACCATATCGTAGATATAGACCTCCATGGTGTCCCCCCCCCCCAGCTTTTTTTTAACATCATGTTAACCAATCTTTGATAGGTTGCACATGAATTTTTCAAACCAAAAGGCATGGTAGTGTAACAAAATATACCTGTAGGAGTCATGAATGTCGTGTCTTCTTGGTCTAAGGGTTCCATTTGGATTTGTTGGAATCCCTAAGAGGCATCCATAAAGGTCAGCATCTCATGTCCAGCAGTCGCATCTACCATGGAGTCTATATGTGACAATGGGAAAGGATTTTTGGGGAAAGCCTTGTGAGGTCTGTGTAATCAACACAAACTCTCCACTTTCCATTCTTCTTCTGGGCCACTACCACGTTGACCAACCATCTTAGGAACTTTACCTCCCTGTTTATCCCTGCTTTCAACAATATCTCAACCTCTTCTTTGATGATGACATTTCTTTCGGGCGCGAACTTTCTTTTTTTTTGTTGAATTGACCTAAAACTTTTATCCAATCCCAATTTGTGAGTAATAATATTTTTAGAAATACATGTCATATCCTCATGTTTCCATGCAAAGGTTGATATTCTGCTTTTGAGGAACTTGACCAACTGATCTTCAAATTCTTTGAGAATCCTGGTTCCTATCAACACATTAATGTCGGAATCCGAATCATCTAATCGTATTTCTTTTGACTTAGCTGCTTCCAAGACATTAAGCGCTTTGCTCTTTGATTGTTATGCCTGAGTTGGTTTAGTTGTTGGCTTCATTGAGGAAGCATAACAATCTTTAGCTTCTTGTTGATCCCCTTGAATCTTAACGATCTCCATGGTGTCGACATCTTGATGCATTGGTGATAGGTCGAAGGGGACCGCTTTCATCTCGTGGATCCAGGGTCTACCTAAGATAACACTGAAAGAAGTCAATGCATCAGTAACACATAATTTATTTATAGAGTTTACTCCCTCAACATAGACTAGAAGCTTTATCTCTCCCACTGTACTCTTGGCTTCTCCACTAAATCCCACCAAGACCGAAGATTTTGATACAATCTCGGATTCTGGAATATTCATCCTCTTCAGGGTATCCAACTGGATGATATTCACCGAACTTCCGTTATCTACCAGGATCCTGCGTACAAACAATTAGCAATATAAAGGGTTATAACCAAACCGTCGTGATAAGGATCCTAAATATTATCCCGATCTACATCATCGAACAGGACACCAACATCTTTAGGCAAAGTCATCGTCTTCGTTGGTCCTTCTGGCTTCTATGCTTTAGCTATCTTGGCATTCCTTTTGGCTGCTGAGTAGGATGTGCCGCATATGTTTGAACCTCCGAAGAGAACATTTATAATTCGAGCGCCTGGAGGTGAGATTCCGCCCTTTTAGGATCCTGCTTGGGATCCCAACTTTGATTTTTCTTTCCCAACAACTCTTTCAAGTGACCTTTGCTAAGTAGGTAACTAATATCCCTCCTTAGAGCAATACAATCTTTCGTCATATGACCGAAATATTCGTGAAAAGTGCACCATTTGGACTTGTCCTTCCAGGCACCATTTTTCTCGTTCTTTCGTGGCCATCTTGCTTTTTCACCTAGATCCTGCATAGCACACATTAATCTAGGAATATCAACTGAAAAACAATAATCATTTAAGTTAGGATAAGATTCATCATCCTCGTTATCATCCACCACATTGACCCTGTCATTTCTAGCATACGGCTTAGATCGATATGGTTTAGATGATTGGGAATCCGACTTCCTGTTCGGGTTGTTGTAGCTGTTGGAATCATCCAGCCTTTGCTGAATCCTCTTGTCTTCTTCCAGCCTAATGAACCTTAGAGCCATGTTCCTTGCTTCATCCAGGTTCTTGCATGGATTCGTAATGAGATCCTCATAGAAAGAGTTATCCTTCTTAAGACCCATTTTGAAAGCTTACACAATCGTCACGACATCAAGGTTGGGGATCTCTAAGGCTTCCTTGCTGAATTTGCTGACATAATCCCTAAAGGGTTCATATTTACCGTATGTTACTCTATACAAGTCACTACTTAACCTTTCAAAACTTCAACTACAAGAAAATTGGTTGTTAAACAGACTAACTAAATGAGCAAAAAACTTAATAGAAAAGGGAGGAACACTTAGGAGCCATTTCAACGCAACTCCGGTTAAGGTTAAACCAAGGCCTTTGCATAAACAGGCCTCCTTGAGATTCTGAGTTATGGGGTTGATCTCCATTCTTTCTCGATATTGGGCAATATGTTCTTCAGGATCTGTGGTTCTATTGTACAGCTTCACGCTTGCAGTTTGAAATCGCTTCAAGATCTCAACATCACATATAGGAGTGCAAATCTTGAGATCCCGTGGCTACTTGGAGCTACCTCCGGAATCGGCTGGACTATCCTATGTATGCTAGAGATTAATTTCTTGAGTTTTTGCAATTCCTTCTATACCATTGGGCTAATATCGGAATCCTGCGTAACATCATGGTTAGTCACAGCCATAATAACATTATTGAAATTATCAGTATCAGGAATCCTAGCCGGGGATCCCGGAATAACACCGAATTCCCAAGTAAGAGTTGCCTTGGTGGGCTGGACAGGATCACTCGTTCTATTTGCTGATGGCATGGGAAGGAAGCCATCACAACGATTCCCTTGGGATCCTTACAGATCAAAGTTCAGGTTCCTAGGCAGCAATGGAATGAAGGATTTCTCCTCTGGATTCTTCCCTTGTGCCCGAATATCCCGAAGCTCCCTAATGACTAAGTTATTGGTTTGCTTCTGAGCCTCCATGTGTTCCTTCATCTACATTAAAACATCAAAAATATCATCGTTAGAGAAAAGAACGGACCTCGTGTTAGGAGACCCAGATCTTTGGAGTGGCGCGCTGGCTGAAGGCCTTGTTGTAGGAGGAAGCGTATTGCTTGATCCTCCAGCTCTTGACATGTTGACGCGGACGTTGGTCGTCTTCTTTTGGGCAGCAGGTGGAGGAGGAAGCGGTTGAACGGCTCCGGAAATTGCGGATAGCATGGATGATGATGTAGTTTTTGATTGAGAGGCCATTTTTAGTATAGCTTTGTAAGGTAACGATTTAGAATGAAAGTGAATATGGATTTGAGAATGAAAAACACCACTTACCCCATGGTGGGCGCCAAACTGTTTTGATCAAAAATAGGTAGTGTGTTTCTCAATAACAAGTTAGTTAAGTGTAGTAAAAATAATGGTAAACACAGCGATGTAGCGAGGAAAAACCTAGGACCCCCGTTTAGGATCTTCAGAAAAAAACCTCAGGAGGGGAAAACTATCCCCTGCCTTAATTTATTAATGTAAAAAGTGGATTACAACTCGAGAACTGATTGTAAACGATGACTAGAGTACAAATGTAGCGCAGTGGGTGGAAATGATGTGTGTTCAAACGTTAACAATAGCCTCCTTATATAGAAAGAGAAAATAACAATAACTCCTACAAATCCGGGAACCCTAGCCGCCATGATCATTTGACGACTTAGTCTTCATCCCAGGTGTATTTCAGTTGTTTCTCCGAACTTTTAGGTAGAATAAGTCAGCTAGCCGTTGTAGACTGTTATATCTTTGAGTAACCTGCAAGTATAATAAAACAAGCATGATCGGTTAGCTCAGGATCCTGCAGCTAGCTGGGAATCCAAGTTATCAGGATAATCTTTAGGATCACACTAAGGATAAAATGACCCCTAACAATGTTAATCCACTAAAATGGGTCAATTACTTATCAAGTGAGTGTGCAACGTAGCCTATTTTAAACAACTCTTTGATGGTTATTACATGAGTTCTATAATTATCCAAGAGTTGTGTGGGTTAATACTTGGTAATTCAAGATTGATCATTTACAACTTAATTAATCATAATTGGTATTTTAAGTATAATTCAAAGGTTATTTTTACTAAAATATTAAGGAAAATTCACTTAGTAATTTAAGAGATTGTCTCGTCTTTAAAGTAAGTTATGTCATAAATACTTAATATATACCACTTGCTTACAAATGATGTTTTAGTGGAGATCATGAAGTTATGCATATCTCTTTCTTTAATTATCATAAAATAATATGACTTAGAAATAAGGTGTTATTCCCACATTTAACTACCAAAGAAAGCATGCATCACATGTTTACTAATTAATTATTAAACCAAGCTAAGAGGAGTTTTAACCAAGATGATACACTTTTATCTTTAATCATCTCTATAAAAATATAAAAACTCAAAAGTATTGTTTTTAATTTATGCTTTTAAATTTCTTTTAAAAACTTACTTGTCAAACCAAAACTACTATGATGTTCACTTTCGGTTAAAATAAATACAACAATTTAGTAGTAAAAAATTAAACAAGTGTATCATGAATCGATACTTGGTTCTTACCCATACTATGTTACATATACGATAGGTACACTTGCCTATTTGTGTATGGTCTAGTTAAGATAAAACTCATTTTTATAAATTTAAAACTCGGCATTGTGTGAAACAAACCTTTTGAAAAACTAACAACTTTTTCATAACCATCACATGCACACCATCAACTTTACGCTGACAACCTATATATTGTCACGCAGAACGCGGGTAGCTATATGAGATGAAGCAAGTGATGGAGTTTAGAATGGATATTAGGTTGCATGACGAATAAAGATTGATTTTTGTTTATATAGTTAATTGTAGTGTTTTTTCCTTTGAGAACAACTTTATGTTTTTGTGTATTTGATTGTTTTATGAAATAAATATTTTAGATAAGGACACGTCAGACGTGCAATTTACTAAGTGTCTTTAAGCTGTGATACAAATTATGCTTCGGCGTGTTCCGCCGTAGGTAGGGGTGTGGCATTTATAATACAAAAACAAATACAAGGTGAACCAAAAATGACGAATGTCACATTACATATGTGTAAAATTTATGTGATAACAAATTTACATATATGAAAAAAATTAGATATGTGTAAAAACTAATTTTCATAATTATAATCGTAGATATGTATATATATATATATATAAAGTAATAAAACTACACTCAAATAACATTAACATACAAAAAATTTTATAAAAAAAGTTAGTTATTAAAAGTTCTTTCAAGTTTTTAAATAATTTAAGAGTTTCGTAATGATACTTATCCTATAAATGAAAGTTCCGAAGATAGAATTGGTTCCAAAAAAATTAGCAGTTCCTTTTACATAAAAGCACGCATGGCGGCTTATGCAAGCGGGTGTGGTGCCACACCATAGTGACAGCGATGAGCACAAACACCACCACGAACCGAGCACGAGGAGGGCGTAGGGCTAGCTGCGGGCTTGAGGGCGGCTAAGGTTTGTATTTTTTTTAATATTAAATTATATATATTCCAATCATATATATCCGTCAGTATTTCAAATTTTCACCCCACTATAACATGTGTTTTTGAGTGTGAATAGTGAAACCCTTCAAGATCTACGTGGAAGACTTTTTTTTTTCTTTTTCAAGACAGCCTTAGCAAGAAAGGTTAACTTGATATTTTATCTTCATCTTTACGTGCTATCATTAGCCTCTAGTATTCCTTATTCAAGACCATTTGAATTATTTTTGCAATAGTTTGTCTATGATTTGTGGAAACACACTAAACACGACATAAGTTTTATTACATAAGTTTTATTTAGTTTAAAGAAAATTACAATTTTTGTCTTTTTAAATATGTAAAATTATGGATTGGGTCCTTCTTAAAAATGAGTTTTACTCTTTATCATTTATTTGCATATTTCGCTTGGTTTTTGTCCTTTGAACTAACGATCATTCAAAAAACTCAGTTAAGTGTTGACATATGCCACATGTGAGGGTAAAAGGTTATTTTCAATCTATATTATAATAAAAAGAATAAATAATATATTCTAAGGGTTATGGACTTGTGGTCCTGATCTTCTCTCGTATCTTTATCAAAGATTCATTTCATTAAGGGAAAATTCTTAAAATGACCCAATTATAATTGAAGATTGTATTTTTGTCTGCTTAAATAAAAGTTTCCGGAAATGTCCCCTACAAACACGTCTTTAACGACGTGTTAGGCCTTAACGTGTCTTTCACGACATGTTAACCTCCAACGCGCGTTTTTTACTGCATGTTAGCCTCTAACGAGTCTTTCACGAAATGTTGGCCCTATTAATTTTTTTAATATTACATTATTATAATTAATTTAATACATATTTGTCATTACTTTTATAACTTGTAATGTATAAAGTTTTATAAAGTTCCAAATAGACCGTTGAGACTTACTTATTTTTATCTACGTATTGACATATATTTTACTTAAAACGAGACTGGTCAAATTTTATTAAACATTTATAGAGCATTTTAATATCAATTTGACACTCGGTTTTGAGTAAAATTTATAACATGTAGAAAAATAAACACTTTGCATATTTAAAATTATATATAAATTTATATATTACAAGTTATAAAAGAAATGGCAAATATGTATTAAATTAGTCATAATAATGTAATATTAAAAAATACACAATAAATAGGGTTAACATGTCTTAAAAAACGTGCGTTGGAGGTTAACATGTCATGAAAGACGCCTTAAGGCCTAACACGTCGTCACAGACATGTTTGTATGGGACATTTCTGAAAACTTTTATTTAATGGGACAAAAATAGAATCTACTATTATACTTTAACCATTTTAGGAATTTCCCATTAAACAACAACCATTTGCTCATTTTTTTAATAGCAAATTTATTTTTAATCTTTGTTGTAGGTGAGCTCCTCCTTCCAAACCTATGTGCGTTTAAAGGTTTTGTTTTTACCAATAAACTATCGTTTGGTTTTGACCAACTACTTTAACTCTAATGACATATTAAATAAAATATAAATAAATATCTTCAAGTTCCAGCCTTGTAGTTCGTGACCCTTTTAGCTTTTGCTTATTCCATGCACACCAAGATATAAAGAGAGCAACTGATGACCCGTACATGTGGACGTGGACCACGTGGTGATACGTGAACAACTTGATTAACCCGGTAATATCACCAAAAGCTTCCGCAAACAAGAAGTCTCTCGCTATTCGCACAAGGGACTCAAGTCCAGCTAAAAAAATCTTTTTAGCAACAAAACTGAATTATATATGCATTTACTATAACAAAAATCAGTAATTTTAATTTGTTTCTCTTACTAGATCAAACGGTCCCTTACATATGGGCTATTGATTAGGTTTTCAAGTGAGTAATTGGGCCTTACCCATGGATTATAGATATGAACCAGTTCAATATGAACCAGGCCAGCAGATGGTGAATTAATACCAGCCTGATTATGATATGGTCCAGGCCCAACAGTTTGAGTAATAATAGGCCCAGGGTTGCTAACCTTTGATAACCCAGCATCATTCATAAGCCCAAGAGTAATGGGCCCAGAACAAGACGTATCTACCTATTCTAATAAAGTAAAATAAATGTAGACACTTGTCCTCTTTTGGTTAATTCTCACAATTTTTTCACTCCAAAACTAATATATATGTAATAGATCAATAATTATTCACTTTCCTTTTACACTATATTTATATAATATCTATATATTTTTATAAATATAATTATTAGCATATTATTTTACTTTATATTTCAAAATACTTGATAAATTCCAAAAATCAACAACAAATCATGTTTTTTAAATGAAAATTGTTTCGGGTTTGTTGTGAAACTTAAATTTGATTTTATGGGTCAAAAGTTGGTAAATAGATTGTTTGGTACAAGTTAACTACATTTAAGTCAAAATTTGTTACGAGTCAAAAATGAAAATTTTGAGTATTTTTAAAAGTTTGAGAATGCAAACTAGATTTATTGTCAAATTTGTTATGGGTTCAAAGCGTTGACTTAAAAATGTTAAAAGTATGAAAGCTAGAATTTTATACATGATTCGGGTTTCAAATTTATTTTTAAGGGCATTTTTTGAAATAATCAAAAGGTTCGGGATTTGGCAAATTAACTATTTTTCCTACAACTATTAAAATTTAATAAAAGATTGCCTATCAATGCTTTTAACTTTTATCAAATTTGAAATATTTATGTCAATATTAACTTTTCCTTCAATGGCGATCAAAACGTTGTATGGGAAGCATGTCATGCAAACTACTATGCTCAAATGAAACAAAATATTCACAAAATTGAATGGGTTAGCATGTTATTTTTTATGCTACCATTATGACAAAGTCGAGAAGCTCTCTGAAACTTATCATAATCTTTTTCATGATGTAGCTCAAAAAACATAGTTCTTGAAGAACATTTATCGTTATAATTTAATGTTCTACTTTCTTTTGATGGGTGGTAAATTGAGAAATATATCAATAAATGTAACGCTCCTTTTGTATTTAGGCTGAGTGGTTAGAACTGCTATCGTATGAGAGGTCATATTTCCGAAATTGGTTCATAAGCAAATTTCTTTCAATTATACATATATGACATCGGGAATAAATTTTTCAATAGAAAGAAGCATTATTGGGTACATTTTTGCACGAGCATTTTTTTATTAATTAAGTTCATTTGTGATATAAATAAAATCAATTATGTACACATAGTATAGATACAAGCATAGATGTAATACATTTTTTCATATACACTATGTAATTATTTGTTTTACTTGTAATTTTATAATTTGAATTATTCCGTGTATGACACGGGCTCTAAAACTAGTACGATTAATATAGTGATAACAAATTAACAAGACGTATACAGTTTATTATACTTTTAAAAGTGTATGAAATGATAGTTTTTTAGGTGTCATTTTATTTTATACTCAAGAATCACGTGATACTCATTTTTAATAATCAACAGGTCTTTTTATTCGCACGTCGGTCGGAGTCAGTTTGGTTTGTTACGTTAAAGTTTGTGTCCAAAATTAAAAGTCTAAAAGTTTAATTTATTGTAAAAGTCTAAAACTTTTGTGGCTAAAGTTGAAAGTCAAAAGGTTTTGATATGTTTTAAATTTTTGTGGCAAAAGTGGAAAGGATAAAAATTTTGTGGCCAAAGTTTTAAAGTTAAAAGTATTGTGACAAAAGTTTTGTTACTAAACTTGAGGTGCCAAAAAATAAAGACATAAGTTGAAAGAGTAAAAGCTTTACTATCAAAATTGAAGGACTCTTGTAGCCTATTAAGAGGACTGGAGAGGTTGTTTTTGTCAACTGTAAAACCGAGGAGTACTATATAATCATCGATATCGTTGGATTTCGGTTGAACACAACTTTTAGGGTTTAACCACGCCACTCTCATTCTATTTTTTACCGTCTTCTTCGTCGGAATTTTGATTCTCCCGCTTCACAGATTTTGAGAGTTTGTTGTATGATGATCGCTATTTCAATCACTGTTTGTATTTTTAGGGTCTATTTTGTATGTATTCTTGACTTAGTGGTTCGTTGTCTTTGGTGAATCATTTGGGGTTCTTGGGTTACAGTGCTGGATAATAATCATAATAATAATAACTCACTTGAAGATATATCATGTTGTTTTAAGTTATTGTTCAATTTTATTAGATGTAGATAATATATCAATGTTTTCAACTTATACCATCTTTGTCTTCTTGAAATAACCGATGTATCGATTCTCAAATTAGGAAAGATAGATCAAAGTACATGCATGTTTGAGAATCGCAGAAAGAGAAATTAATGGACAACCAATTTAAAAAGGGAGCTTTGCATTGGGCTAAAGTTAATCACCTCCTTGTTTGTGGAGAATTATTTTTCATGAATTACCATTGTCAACTATAAGTTCATTTTGTGTTGCTCTTCTAACAAATTATAAGCGACCCAATTTGAATGACACATGAATCATTTTTTTTTATATGTTTTATTGATTTTATTTATAAGATTTGTTGTTTTTAATGTAAAACGTTGTGTAAACTACAAGATGGTAATAAAGTTAAATCTTTTGCCATAAGTTTCTAAGTTTGATGGTTTGCATTTTGTCGAGAAAGAAGATTTTTCAAACAGCTAATTACAAAAGGTAATGAACTAATGTAAACTCTTAGTAAAAATTAACACATTACAACTTGGGTGATATTTTACTTTAGGCAAATTGGAATCCCAACTTTTTTATATTGACCGATAATAATCCAAACTTTAAAAATCACTATCAGCAGTCCCAACTTTCAACTATTTTTGTCTCAATGGACCTCTATTAAAAACACTTAACGCCGTTACGTGTTTTCCCGAGTTTTAAACCTATGTTTTATGGCTTTCGATTGGAAGAACAATATGAGTCGACCGATGTAAAACTTATCTCGAAACGATTATTCAAATGACTTGGTTTATTAATTGGAAATTCAAACACCCGAATTGAAACATTATTTCGTCGCTTGGATCTAGGGATGGCAATGAAACCCAAACCCGATGGGAAAACCCGAAACCCGACATAAATGGGACAGGTAATACCCGACCCATTAGGGTTTGGGATGGGTTTGAGATTAGTTTTGAACTTTTTCATGGGTTTGGGACGGGTTTGGGATTTGTTATATACCCGATTACCCGATAACATTAACCCGTTTACCCGATTATATACCCGATGTACCCGACATAACTTTTTCTATAATTTATATATAGTATACTTTAAATATTTTAAATATATTATTTGTTGAAACTTGTTATAGCAATTATTTGAGACATTTTATTTTATGTTAATCATTATTTGTAATCAATTAGTTATATTTTGTGAAATTCGATAGAAACATGATGGGTTTTGGGCCGGATATACCCAATGGGTATTTTGACAAAACCCGATTGGAAACCCGAAACCCGATGGAAAAACCCGAAACCCGACGGGTTTGGGACAAGCTTTCATAATCGGGTATGGGTTTGGGAATGGCTAAACCCGACCTAAACCTGACCCATTTCCATCCCTACTTGGATCACCATTTCGATATAAGTTTTACATTGTCAACTCGTATCGTTCTTTCGATTAAAAGCCCTAAACATCGGTTTGAAACTCGGCAAAAAACGTAACGATGTTAAGTGTTTTTTAACTGAGGTCCATTGAGACAAAAATAGTTGAAAGTTGGGACCGCTGGTAGTGATTTTTAAAGTTGGGATTATTATCGACCAGTACACATGTCAAACCCCAACCTAAGGCGGAAATGCCGGGGCGTGATCCGATTGCTCACAGCTCGAAGATACTATCATAAATATAAATGACAATATCTAATTAATTAGTTTGTTCAAATAATACTCAGAATAATCAAATACAACCAAAAAATTCAAATAAATAAATACAACAAGTCTAAATCCATGTATGTCTTCATTATAATCCTAAGGTCTTTCTAAGTGTCCAAACTTCAACTCAAGCAACCTGCATATGCGTAGAAAACAGAGTTTGTCAACAACACATGTTGAGTGAGTTTATCACCAGTTTTGCAATAAAGTAAGGTTAATATAATAAATAAGCAAAACGTAATAAATGCGGTAATGAAATCAAACCATAAACAAATAGATTGTCGATTAAACCATTGCCAAGCGAATCGGGCGCCGGTAAATCAACCATCAGCAAATAAATAGAATAAGGCCGTTGCCAAGCGAATCGGGCAGTGGTTAATAGAATGAGAACCCTCTCCAAGGAGATATGTCAACGATTGCATACAAAGACAAATAAGCACATAAGTAGATTTGATTAATCACACATAATTACACGTTTGCTATTTTTGATATGTATGTATATATAGATATGTATGTGTAGTATGATATACGCATATGTCCCCAAAACGTTTGTGAAAATTGAGTAAAATAGGGGAATGATAAAACTCACCTTAGATGGAAGGCAAGTGATTGATAAATACGATAAACAAGTTAATGAATAAGCGAATCGTCCGCTACGCGTCAAACGAGATTTATGATCAGAACCTGAAACTTTGTTATATGAAACTATAAATAAAAACGAACTTAATGCCGCTGTAATCAATCCAAACAGATGAGTAGAACTCTAGTTATGTTGAATTAAATGTTTAAGCGAGCTAGTACTGACCAGAATACGAACAGCGAGTCGGAAGTCAGGTTTTGGTCATTAGACTTAAAATCACGTTACGAGAATAAAAGTCATCTGTACCGAACGTTGAATCCGACCAAAAGCATGAGAAAACGCAAAGTCAAACTTGTTGACTGTTTTACCCTTAATCGGGTTTTAAAGCAATTGACCAGTCAACACCCTTCAACCACCGAAATTGATTGAAGGTTATTGACTCGGGAATATGTATGAATGATTTTACAGTTTACAACTTACCCAGAATGTAAAAGAATCAAGAGAAACAATGAGTCAAAGGTCCAATTATAAGCAAAGTCGAATGAACGAACTTGTATCTTCAACAAATAAGCAAAAACCGAAGAGGATGATGATGGTCAGAGGAGGTGACGGCTGGGAATGGTAAAGTAGGGTTTAGGGATGATTTGTGGAAGAGAATATATGACATGTTTATATAGGATTCACTAAATCAAACAAAATATGGTAACTTACTCGTTCTAAGAACCGAATGGGCCTTTAATGATTAATTCAATATTATAACCAGTAAATTTTGTTCTTGATCAAGGGGTAAGGAGTATGAACATGTATCTAAGCTATAATCTTTTTCCTGAGTCTTAAAACACTCGATTATGTCCTAAAATAAGCGATTTCGGGCCAAAAACGAACTAGGAATGCAATCAATGACAAACGATCATATCAGCTAGGCCATGGCGGCACGCGACGAGAGTGGGGAGTCTTCCCACGCGACGCTCCGGCCACCTATGGTGGAGTTTCACTAAATGGCAGATTTGGTCCCTGAACTTTGATATTTGGTTATTTATTGAATTTTTTTTTATAATATAAGTAAGAAAAAAAGGATATATAAAACTTGAAGGGTCTAAAGTGAACTTTAGAAACTTAAATATTTGTTTCTTGATTAATTATAATGATCTAAAATATTCTCGGTTCAGGTTATGAATAAACGAATACGGTTTAGAAAATCCGAAATGTTACAACACAAAGGTTAGGATTATTTATTTCCAATTTTCCTTAACTTAAAGTATTTTTTTTTTACAAAATAACAATAATTATTTTTGGATTATTATTTTATATTATACAATGTCTTGTAGTATCATGTCAAATTATGTTATATCAACTATATCATATCATAATATATTTATTATATCACTTCAAATTAAAACATATCATATTATGACATATCGTATCATATTATAACACATACTATGTAGCGAGAGCCGGTTGGAGGGTTGGGCAACCCAGGCTACCCGCCTGTGCACTTAACTTTTTGGGGCACAAAATTTTTTTATATATATTTAAAAAATATATATATATTAAACAGGTACGAATCTTAATACTCTTATTATATATTTGGCCCAATCTTTTTTTACCTATAACTCATTCGAGATATTAGGCCTACTGGTCTTTTTATTTCGTTACATGTTATGGCCTATGGCTCTTTTATTTTAGCTCTACCGAGACATTTAAATTCTCGAAGACGGCCCTATACGTAGTATATGGTGTCTAACTTATGTTACATCAACAATATCATATCATAACACATTTTACATATCATGTTGGAATGCTAAACCATGTTGACTTGGTAACCAGACCCAAATTGATATACTCCAACATCAATTTTTTTCTTATTTTATTAGTCAAACTTAAAAAGGATAGATATGTCAAGAAATACACTTTCAGGGGTATAATGTAAATATTGGATTACAGTCTAACCCTAGGCTCTGTTCTATATAATGGGAGGCATCATGCATGTTTAGCTTCATCTCTAAATCCTTTCATCGCCCCTAATCTAGTTAATTCCCGAAGAAGAGAACTCTCGTTAAGTTTCTATTGTAAGGGGGGAAAATATTCGTTTTTATTTATTTATATGATGTTATTGATTCATATTTCTAAACAACGCTGATAAAATTTTGGTTGTGTTTTATTAATAGGTTAATGGTTATGACCATTTTGATCTCTCTCCAGTTTAAGAGAATCGGATCATTAGATGTTGATTGCTTATAGCGTTTGTAAGTTTTTGATTTTTTGAATTTTAAAGATATTTTATTTGTCATACATTTGGTTCAAATTAAAATTGCATAAGTTCGACTTGGTAAAATCAAGATATCCTTATCTTGTTAAGTTGTTATGAAACTAATGTGGCATTTCACGTCTGCATATGAACTTTTAGATCTAACAAATTAATTTTCTTGGTGCAGCGAGTGCAACATGCCACTCTTTGATGGTCCCAGTTGGTTGTAATAAAGAGTCTACATAGAAAGCTTGTAGACAAGTTGTTTTGGGTATAAAGCATGAAACCAGGATGCCTAAAGATGTGAAAGAGATCGAGGAAAAGACACCAAGACTTAACAGATCTTTAGAGAGTGAAATCAGTTTTGATGTGCAAATACAAAACAACAATTAATATGACGGCTTTTTAATGTATTTGTGAAATTAATTTATGGAATTAAATGTTGCATTTACTTTTGCACTTGCTTTTTATGTATTTTTATTTTTTTTCCAATGTGTTTTTAAAAAACCAAAATGAGAATCTCCCAGCAAGCGACTTACTATTTATCAATTTGATTTTGTATACCAATATTTACACAAGATCTAATAACAAGAATTAACAAAAAATAGTTTTAACTTGATTTACTATCGACCTGGAATTTTTGAATTCGTTATTTCGAGAAGCATAGATGAGCCGTTTTACACTTTGTAAAAATTAGATGAGAACGAAACTAGCATTTTAAATTGAAATTAGTAGTTAAGTTTTATAAGTCATATACTATACCATTAACTTTAAATCTCCTAGATATCATCAAATATCCTCTGGTTTGTTGAAAATTTTTAATAATGTTAAAATTAAAATTTATACCATCAGATATCCATTTTGGTTGTCTATCACATTGTTTACAACTTATGTTATATTTAACTTTAAATTACTTTTTTAATCAATTATTTTTTATTAAATACAATATCTTATAGCGTCATGTCAAATGATATCGTCATATCACTTTAAATCAGAGCATATCACACTAAATCATATCATATTATGACATATTGTGTCTTATTATAACATACAATAGTACATGGTGCCATATTATGCTAAATTATTAGTAGCAAATCGTAACACATTTATCATACCACGTCTTACTTGTATACTAAAAGTGGCGTGGTTATATGAACCATGCATACCACAATCTACTTTTACTTTGTTTACCGTCCCTATTTGCTATCAAGTCTATCAAATTACATTTCTTAGCTCACTATTAATGCAACATCTTTTAACTCAATCACTAAACTGATTAATCAAACAATATTTATACTTTAATATATTTTTTTTTTCAATTCATCACATATCAAATGTGGTTAAAATTTTTATATTCAATTTGATGAGGTGTTGATGACAAATGGTAACCAACAAGTGTAGACTTCATTAACATTAGCAAAATTATTCAACATATTATTTACAACTTTAATAATATTTAACTTTAAATATTATTTTACACAATAACAATAATTATTTTGTTATTATATTATAATATAGCTATCATGTCAAATGATATCGTTAAATCGCTTCAAATAAGAGCATATCATACTAAATCATATCATATCATATCATGACATATTCAACTTATTATAACTTAGAATAGCATATATGTCATATCATGTTAAATCAATGATGTCATATCATATCATAACATATTTACCATATCACGTCATATTGGCACATTAAAGTGGTTGTGGTTTCATACATCATGTATGCAAGGTAAACCATAATGTACTTTTACTTAGCTAGGTCTCGTCCTATGAAATCTTTCAATTCCATTCCTTAACTCACTTTTACCGCAACATTTTAAAACTCAAATCTTTCAATAGATTAATCAAACACTTGTACTTTAACTCATTTTCTTTTCAAAAAAATTATTTTATATAGAAACAAAACAAGAAAATAAATATATAGTTTATAAAGACATCTAAGAGTTTATTAATAGAGAGAATGGTTTGTGATAATAGACAAATTATTTAATATTAAATGTCTTAGTTCGTTAAAAATTGTTTTACTAAATCATGAATCGGAAGAAATTAAGAAGTTTACACAGTGTAACAAAGGGCACACAAACCTTTAGACGATGTGTTTTTATCGAACCGATAAAAAAAGTTAACAAATCCAAGCTTTAAAACTAATCAAATCCAAGCTTTAAACAGATGTCTACCCCCCCCCCCCTCCTTTAGGTTATTTGGATACTTGAACTGATATATAACTAACGTTTGAATGTATGTGTGTGTAGCATTTGTTACTTTTCAAACCCGAAAACCCGACTCATTTTGAACTTTCGGTTTTTGATTATATATATATATATATATATATATATATATATATTCTCAAGTATCGTTTCATGTGACATTCGTTAATGCGACATTTGTCAATTTTTAATTCGTATTTGGATTTGTATTCGTTAAACCAACCCGATTTATTGCTTTTATGTGTTTAATTTATCATGTTATCATTAATAAAATATTTCTGACGATTGATGTTCGTTGTTCGCTCATTTTTTTTTTCAATCATTTAACGGAACCTCGGGATTTTAAGGCTTATATGTTTAAACAATTCGTTAACCTTGCGGGTATATCTGAAAGTTATTCTAATATTATAATTTTATTACATTTTAAACATAATCCAAAGTCCAAGGTTTAAGTTATGGTTTTTAATTTATTTCTATTTTAAAAGAAACCCAAAACTCAACGGACCAGAAGTGAAATTTTGGATTTTGAAATATATTATAATAAAAATATAAACCAACCCAGCCCCCTCCCCTTCGTTACCCCGTAATCCCGACGACGAATCTTTTTCCGGCAGCAAGTAACCATCATCCAAAACGCGTTATGTCACACCCCAACCTAAGGCGGAAAAGCCGGGGCGCGATCCGATTGTTCACAGCTCGAAGATACTATCATGAATGTAAATGACAATATCTAACTAATTATTTTATTCAAAGAATACACAGAATATCCATATATAACAAAATATTCCAAATAGATAAATATGATTCCCAAACAAACTTAAGTAATGATTTTCTTTGTTAAATCCTAAGGTCTTGTCTAAGTGTCCAACTTCAATCTTTAATACAAAGCAACCTTCAAATGCGTAGAAAATAAAAGAGTTTGTCAACAACACATGTTGGGTGAGATGATCACCAGAGTTTGAAACAACAACAATATATATATATATATGATAGATAAATAATAAATGATAAATGTTAAATACGCAAACAACACATGTGATAGTAATCAATCAAAACATAGCAAAGCATATATCAACAATAAACGTGCTAGTGTGCCATTAAATCGTTGCCAAGCGAATCGGGCATTGATTACAATGACTGAAATTGTCGGTTTACCTTCGCCAAGCGAATCGGGCTCGTGTTACTACGACGGTCGTATGATCATACTAATGAGGACCCTATACAAGGGAATACGGTGGACCTCTCCGACAATGATATATTATACACATAAGCAAATAGCATTTAATTTATATACACACCATGATTATGTTTACGAGTTTGAGTATATATGTATGATAGAAAATATGAATAAGTACGCATATGTCCCCAAAACGATTGAACATAGTGGATAAAAAGGGGAATGATCAAACTCACCTTAGATTAACGATAAACGAATAAGCGAGCTAACGAATAAGCGAGTCGTCCACTACACGTCAAATGTTATAAATAATCAGAATATGAATCTTTAGGATATGATAATATAAATAAAAACAAACGCGTTGCCACTGGAATCAATCTAAATGGAAGTTTAGAATTTAAGTTGTGTTTGTTTTAAGATTTAAGCGAGCTTGTACTGACCAGAATCCGAACAGCGAGTCAGAAATCGGTTTTGGTCAGTAGCCTTAAAATTTCGTTACGAGAATAAAAGTCTTCTGGACCGAACGTTGAATCCGACCAGAAGTATGAGAAAACGTTAAGTCAACCTAGTTGACTATTTTGCCCTTTAACGAGTTTTAAACGATTTGACCAGTCAACACCCTTCAACCACCGAAATAATTGAAGGTTATTGACTAAGGAATATTTATGAACGATTCCTATGTTTACAACTTACCCGAAAAGTGAAAGAATAAACAGATACGATGAGTCAAAGGTTCATGCATAAGCAAAGTCAACTGATTAAGCGTGTATATTCAACAATAATGCAAAAACCGAAGGACTTTATGACGAGAAGAAGCATGTGATGGCTGGGATTAGTATATTAGGGTATGATAAAAGTTTATGACAGAGACTATGAGGATTGTTTATATAGAAAACACTAAAACGAACCATATTTAGTAAATTCACTCGTTTAGGAAACTAAATATGTATTTAATGACTAAATCAATGAAATAAGTTGTAGATTTCATGCATGATCAGTAATTAATGAATATGGACTTGTATTTTAGTTATAATCCTTTTCTTGTACCTTAATTCACTCGATTTATGCCAAAAATAAGTGATTTAGATACCAAAAACGAATTAGGAAACAAAATAATCAATTAATAAACCAAATCGGGTATAATATCTTAAAGATTTTGGTTTGGAAAGCAATAAAACGAAATTGAAATGTTTATAACATTAGTTGACATATCTTGGAGCTTAAGTTTCGTTAATTTAATAGAAAATAGGAAAGGATTGGCAAAACTAGTCTCTGTAGTTTCCGAAAATGCGTTTTTAGCCATTTTAAGCAATTTTAAAGGTTTCTAAGGGCCATTTGGCATGATTAAAAGTTATGAAATTATAAAATAAGTTAAAACAAGTTAAATACCAATAAATAAAAGTTTTAAATAGTTTGAAAGATCCAAATTACGTTATACGAAAAATTCGAGATGTTACACGTTAAAACTTCAATTAAAAACTTGTAACTCATTTCTCTGCTAAATGGCTATTATTAATCATCATAATTAACCCGTAACATCAACGAGTAATGGGTAATTAATCATTTTTCCGGCCGGCCAAGACTTTAAATTTCAATAACGAACATTAAATGCAATATGTTCCAATCAACCCTATAAATAGCTTCAAAATCAACAACAAAACCCGCTCATAACAATAATCTTCACTGTTAAACTCTCACACACTCATAATCGATTGTCAAACTTCGTATCCGGCCATGTCGTCGTTCACCATCTTTTCAACACCTTATAAGGTAATTTTTATATGCATTATAGTTGTTTTTAGCCGTATATTAAAACCCTATAGATGGGTTAGGCCAGCATATGTCTCCAGTGGAGCATCGTACTATCCTTAAGTATCGCCTCATGATTCCTCTATTCCCGGTTGATGAGATATGTCCTATTTGTCGTAAGGCGCGTTTAGACTCATATGGGGAGCACGCGGTGCACTGTAAAGAGCTCCCGGGGTTCAAGTATCGACACGATCTGGTTAGGGATGTGCTCTTTGATATATTCAGGCGGGCCGGAATTTTTGTTAAGAAAGAAGCACCTGTGAATTTCCTGACTGACCCGTCGGAGGGAAGATCATCTCTTCGACCGGCTGACATTTTGGTGTTTGGATGGATAGGAGGAAAACACGTGTGTGTGGATTTAACAGGGGTTTCCCCTTTGGTGGGCTTGGGGAGTAGTGGCTTCGCAATCGGTCAAGCCGCATTAAAAGCTGCTTAAGGCAAGGTGGAAAAACATGAGAAGACGTGTCTTGACAACCAACATGTATTTATTCCTTTTGCTTTTGACACTTTTGGTTTCCTCGCGTCTGAAGCTGTGGAGTTATTTAACGGTGTTCAACGGGTCATGCATAGTAATGTTATGACTCCAAGATCAGCTAATGTAGTTTTTAAAAGATTGGGTTTTGCAATTCAAAAAGGGGGTAGCGGCGCAGCTTGTTTCCCGCTTGCCTGCTGTTTCGATGTAATCATGTTAATTAATCGAAATTAACAAATTTCTAATTAAAACCCTCAACCTAATTTAACCATTCATAGAACGGAATTGAAGAATTAAAACCCTAGGTTGTTGAAGAAGATGATAACTTATGTATTCAACTTATATAAACCTGTTTTCATATTATTAACAATCTAGCTAGCTGGCCTAATGGTTAAAACCTATGTGCATGGTCCAAGAGACCGTTCAAACCCGGGTCTAGGCATTTAATTTTTGTTTCTTTTTTTTATTTTTTTCATTAATAATATATAATAATCAAATAAATTATTTAAAAATCATAATAAAACAAATAAAATTATTTTAAACCAAATAAAATTTTTATAAATTATGTATAAATTATATTTCATCATTTCCCATACAAAACCAACTTTCATAATCGCCAACCCATTAATATAAATTCGTTCGTTAATTTTAATTGGTTAACTTTAAGTCATTAGAATTATAATTCGATAGCTTAACATAATTACTCTTCGAGCCTTGTTCGCCATTTAAAAATCCGTGCATTGTAATATCGTCATTCTCATATTACTGTTAAAGTCATAAGATTAAAATAATATTAAACCGTTAAAACTTCCGCTAAAACATAAAATATTAATCAAATGCCTTAAATTAGTAAAAATTATAATAAAATAATATATATTCCCAACAAATTTATACAATAATTAGTTTTAATAATTCCGTTAGTTAGTCGTGAAATTTTCGTATTATTTTATTTATAATTCGTGAGGTTCAACCGTTTCGACTTCTTTGACGCGTTTTCGGCTTTTCTTTTATTTACGCTTCAATATCAAATGTGAGTTTCTCACACCCCCTTTTTACTCTTTTATTAATTTTGGAGGTAGCATATGTATTGTAACATCTCAGATTTTTCAAACCGTATTCGTTTGCGTATAACCTGACATGGAAACATTTTAGATATTTGTTATTGATCAAAAATCAAGTATTTATAAGTAATTAAGTTTATAATGTTCACTTTAGGCCCTTCATATTCTATATACCGCTTATTCCTTAATTACTTCATAAAAGATTCAATAAATGACCAATTATCAAACTTTAGGGACTAAATATGACAAAAATGAAAATTCTCCCCTATGTGGCCCGAGGCGCTACGCGACGGGAACCACCCTAGGTGGTCGCGCGGGGCGACGGGGTGTCTGCACAAATCGTCTAACTTTGATTGTTTCCTGGTTCTTTTTTAGCATCCAAATAACTTAATTTAGGCATAAGTCGAGTGAATTAAGGTCCAATAAAACTAATATAACTAAAATACATGTCTATATACATAACCCCTTGATCAAGAACGAAATCTACAGCTTATTTCATTGATTTAGTCATTAAATACATATTCGGTTTCCTAAACGAGTAAATTAACCTTAATTAGTTTGTTTTAGTGTTTTCTATATAAACAAATCATCTAACCTCTGCCATAAACTTTATCCTAACCCTAATAGACCTCCTCCAGCCGTCACCTCATCTGGTCATCACCATCTTCTTCGGTTTTCGCATGATTGTTGAAGATACAAGTTTAGACGGTTGATTTTGCTTGCTTTAGGATCTTTGACTCTTCATTTTTCTTGATCCTTTCACTTTTCGAGTAAGCTTTAAACATAGAAATCGCTCATATATAATCCCTAGTCAATAACCTTCAATCAATTTCGGTGGTTAAAGGGTGTTGACTTGTCAATTCGTTAAAACTCGTTAAAGGGTAAATCAGTCAACAAGTTTGACTTTACGTTTTCTCATACTTCTGTTCGGATTCAACGTTCAGTCAAGAAGACTTTTATTCTTGTAAAAAAATTTTTAAGTCTATTTACCAAAACCCGACATCTGACTCGCTGTTCGGATTCTGGTCAGTAGCAGCTCGCTTAAATTTTAAATATAACATAACTTGAGTTCTAAACCTCCGTTTGGGTTGATTCCAGCGGCAACGAGTTCGTTTTTATCTATATTATCATATATCAAAAATTTAGATTCTGATTATTTATATCGTTTGACGTGTAGTGGACGACTCGCTTATTTGTTAGCTCGTTTAATCGCATTTATTAATCGTTTGTCATTAATCTAAGGTGAGTTTTATCATTCATCTATTTTACTCAGTTTTCTAAAACGTTTTGGGGACATATACGTATATCATATATATATATATATATATATGTATGTATTTATGTGTGATTAATCAAATATACTTTTTATGTGCTTACTTGTTTATGTGCGCATTCGTGCTTGAAGAGGTCCCGCATATTCCCCTGTATAGGGTTCTCATATTATTGACCAACGCCCGATTCGCTTGGCAACGGTCTTATTATTATTTGCTCATGGTTGATTTACCGGCGCCCGATTAGCTTGGCAATGGTTTAATCAACAACTTATTTGCTCATGGTTTGATTTCATTACCACATTTATTACGTTTTGCTTATTTCTCTTATTTATTATATTAACAGTATTTTATTGCAAAACTGGTGATGAACTCACTCAACATGTGTTGTTGACAAACTCTGTTTCTACGCATATGCAGATTGCTATTGAATTGAAGTATGGACACTTAGAAAGACCTTAGGGTTTTAATGAAGACAAACATGAATTTATATTGTTAGATATATTTATTTGAATTGTTTTGTTATATTTAAATATTATGTGTACATTTGAAATAAAATAATTAAAATTTATATTATGATAGTATCTTCGAGCTGTGAGCAATCGGATCACGCTCCGGCATTTCTGCCTTAGGTTGGGGTGTGACATGTATCCTACAAACTTCAAGTATTTACAATTTCGTTTACAAACTACAATTCCTTACTTGACTTGTGTGTTTACTTGATTACTTGCTCGAACTTACTTGCGACCATTTTGTTTCCCGTGGAAAAGGGCCTCATTATCCGAGTACGTTGGTTGTCCCCAACTGGAAAGGACTTTCGTTTATTCTTTACACTTAGGACCTTGATTCGAGTGTAAAGAACCCTTATTTGGAATTGTATATTTTTTACGTATTATATCAAACTGTGTGATTTCACCAACTATTCATATAGTTGACATTGCTTTATACATATGCTACAAGTACTGTTAGTAGAAGATGACACACGGAGAGGACTCTAGACTTAGGTTATCTAAACTAATGGACAAACTGTTTAGTTGTATTTATATTCCTTGTATTTCTTGTTTCAAACTTGTGTACTTGGCGTAAAAATAAATTAATGAAAATATTGTCACTTAATAGTGTCACATATGTTTTGACCAATCTGTACGTCACACTCGGACGTTTCCGCTTAAGTCAGGGTGTTACAGTGTGAGCCTTACATTTAAGCGTACAGTTGTCAAACAAAGCAATGCATCCCCCTATGGGTGTTTATCGAATCGAATAACGAATTTTCAAGTTAAATTGAATCAAATAATCCGAATAATTATTTTTTTGCCGGTATTCGTATTCGATTAAAAGTTGAACTATTCGATTTGTATTCGTATTCGTATTATATGCCCAATTCAAAATTCGATTCGAATTCGTATTTGAAATTCAAGTTCGAATCGAATTCGATTTTAATTCGAATAAATACAATCTAAGTCAAGTTTACCTATGCCAAATATTCGAAAACCATAATCATAATTGCAAAAGAAACATATAAATTTAAAGTAGCTACAATACCATATGATAATAAATTCAAAACTAAACTACAAATAGTATAAATTCAAAATATTCAAAACGAGAAGTAAATAACACCCATATTAGTATAGGCTAGGAAATAATTTGGTATTTGGCAGTCAGAAAACAAGAGAAGACAACGTCCTTACCGCCCGACTAAACAAAAAGCGGAAGCTAGGCATTTGGCAGTCAAGGGTAAACTTTGACACCTCATCCGTCTTGCAACATCGGTTAGGCGGAAGGGATAACGTACAGTCGAACCAGAACTCCAGATGGACGCCACTCACCAAAAGCGTCACCGAGATATTCGCCACTGAGGAGCTCCCATGGCCAAAGGCTCCAATAATCCGACATCGTCACAATGCTGATCGGAGCAAATACTGTGACTTTCACAGGACAAAAGGCCACAACACTGAAGAATGCATAGACGTAAAGGACATCGTCGAAGCATTTGTTAGAGATGGGACGCTCGCGCACCTCGTGGTGTAATGAACGCTGAGCAGGCTGATGCGTGTAGAACCCCAGTTGGGGAAAACACGAATAAAATTGCAGCTTCAATGTTGGAGACTACATACTGCGTAAACAACGAGATCCCGAACCAGGTGCATATCGGCTCGATGGCACTCCCATCCCAACAACATGGAAAGGAGCTCAATTACACAGTTTGCATGTAGATCAATTCCAAATTTGTAAAGAAAAGGCCCAGAGCCACTTCTAATGGAAATGATTCTCCTTAGAACATCGATGCTGATGATCTTACATTTATACTTATGAACTTTCCACACTGATATGCCGGTCTTCACCGCATACATAAGTGGGGAAGTCGTTGCTTGTGGAAGGCGGCAAAACCCGCATAAACACAAAAAACGGCAAACCTTCACGCATGTCAGTCATAGGTAAAGTTGGGTCATCCCACTAAATGAAAGTGCCGGTCCTAACCGCACAAATCATGATGGAGGAAACCGAACTAACCTATTGACAACCGCGCGTCGAACGGTTAATTTATTCAAAACACTGATGCCGGTTTTTACCGCATAAATAAGTGTAAAGAAATCGTTGCTTGTGGAAGGCGGCAAAACCCGAATAAACACAAAAAACGGCAAACCTTCACGCAGGTCAGTCATAGGTAAAGTTTGGTGATCCCACTAAATGAAAGTGCCGGTCTTAACCGCACAAATCATGATAGAAGAAACCGAACTAACCTATTGACAACCACGCGTCGAACGGTTACCCTATTCAAAATACTTAGAAAATTTCTAACAGAAGGATGAGGAAAACCTCCACGCAGGTCAGATATAGGTGAAGTTTAGCCATCCTACCAAGTGCAAGTGACGGTTTCACCCGCACAATCACGAAGGGGGAAGCAAAACTTCAACCTATTATCTACCACGTTCAAAGGTTAACTTATTCTAAACACTTAGAAAATTTCTAACAAAAAGATGAGGAAAACCTCCACGCAGGTAAGATATAAGTAAAGTTTAGCCATCCTACTAAGTGCAAGTGACGGTCCTACCCGCACAATCACGAAGGAGAAAGCAAAACTTCAACCTATTATCTACCACGTTCAAAGGTTAACTTATTCTAAACACTTGGAAAATTGCTAATTTAAACTTAAGTATGCATGAGCAAGTCATATAACGTTTATAAAGCAAGTCATCCAGTGAAAGTAGCGGTCTTACCCGCACAAAGATTTATATTTCATAATAATTCATTACAAGAATGGCCGGGTAACTACCCGCCTACAAGAATATAAATCTATACAAGCTAAACATATCCTAACAGTGGGAATGGATCTTAAGGTTCAAGCTTCAGGACCACTCCCTCCAAACCCACTTGTACCCGCACCATCAGTTGGCTGTGGCGGTTCAAGGAAGGTCTTTAGAATGGCTAGCCCATCATCAGCAGCAGCAACTTCGTTCACCTTCTCCACCACCGGATGCGGGAAGGCGGTATACTGATTCACTGCTTGGTTATATACAGCTTCAGTATCAACATCATATAAAGGGAAGTTGGAAGGCGGGATGCCTTTCTCAACGAACCCTAGACCAAGCAGGAAGCCGGCATTTTCCCCATCCTCGTGAGAAGCGTTGAGGGCTGCGCTCATGGCATCGTCGTATGATGTGTCCGTGAAGACTCGATGCACAACCTACAAGAAAAAATACAAGTATCAAAACCTTTTCTATTTACAAAGAAAAGCGTGAAGACATTATGAAGCTAAGCTTACCTGCGACAACGCTTCTCGAAGAAGCCATTCCTTGGTAACCAGAGCTTCCTGGAGGGCAGCTTGAGCTTGGTTATGGGCGCGTTCGGCTTCACTTTTGTTGAGGTTGGCAAGCAACACTTCTTTAGCCGCAGCCTCTTCAACGCCCTTTAGCTTCCGCTCAGTGTGGTCAAGCACCCCCCCTCTGGTCCAAGATCTCTTGGAGCTTCTTAGCGTCTTCCATCGCCAAGGCATCATGAGCCTGTTGGAGCGCCTCTAGTTTGGCTTTAAGTTCCTCATTCTCGAGGCGTAGAGGCTCAGCAACAGCTTCAACCTTGGTGGCCCTCTCAGTTGCGTTCCGTGCAGTTTCCTTAGCCAGCCGAAGCTGTTCGTTAACAGCTTGGGCAGCCTTGGAATGGGCCTCGAGCCGGGCCTGAACTTCAACCTCGAGGGCCTTGAAGGCCTTCTCCTTTTCCGCAGCCACTGCGGTAAGCCTCTTGTTCTCCTCCCGGACAGCCCGCGCCTGAGCTACTTCTTGAATACGAGCTGCTTTTAACTTGTCATTTTCACGACAAAGCAGCTCGCGCGCGGCTGCATCCGGGCCAGGAGAATCCGAAGCTCGTTGGTTAGCCTACCCTCCTGGTAGCTAGCCATTGCTTCCCCCAACGCACCACTGGGAGCTGCGTGACGAGCCCACTCCACGCACTCCACAGGCGTGCGAAGGGTTGTTCCTCGGCGGATTTTCCATCGTGGAACATACACTTCATTGGAATCCGACACTGCAAAAAACAAAAAGCAGTTAAGAAAAGATGATATTTAAAAAAAAAAGGCCAAAAGAACCCTACGCACCTGTAGGGTCGACAACAGGCCGATAGCCGCCAAACCCATCACCTGAACCCAAGGGAAATCCATCCAAGAGGTCAGGCAGATGGGAAGGAGGCAGAGGTTGGCGAGAAGCCCCAAGCATACCTGAAGGATTGGTCGTAGCTGCCGACGTCGGAGGAGGCATAGAGGCCGCCGCGGTAGAAACCAACGGAGGTGAACTCACCGGAGGTGAACTCACAACCGTGGTCGCCGCTGCGGAAGTACCCGCAGAAATAGTCACCGCCGGCTCAGTGAAAGATTCAGTAAATATGGCACTGACAGCCGGCGGAGATGTCATCACAGTTGGAACAGTTGGCTCAACTGGGTGAGCAACTGAACCAACTGAAGCAGGCGCAGCCGCCTGGGTCATCGCCTCAGGTAGGTTGACCAAGCCTACCGTCATGGGTCCGGAGGTGCTCCTCCCCGCTCCACCCTGGAATGCGGTAGCATCCACGCCTGCACAAAGAAGATATAAGTATAATGGCGGAAAGATATGAAGTTAAAAAGTAAAGGAAGTTTGTACTTACGGGTTTTCTTGAGCCTAAAAGTGCGAACAGGCGGGGACGAACCCGATGGAGCCGGCCTCTTCACGCCGCTCACCGTCGTTGTCCTGGGCTGCTCGGAGGTGACGGTCGTCTCAGCCTCCGGAGCAGTGGTCTTATCACCACCAGGGTTCCCCGCCACCTCCTCGCTCTCGGTCTCTGAATCAGACCGATGCACCGGATCGGCAGTGGAGGCAACCTTCGCCTTCCCCTTCCCGCCGGCAGCCTTCTTCTTCCGCACCAACGGAGGACCATCTGCGGATTCCTCATCAGAAGATGACAAGATTAGAGGAATTCCAGCAGAGGTTTCAGCATTGAGAGGTCGAGGGTTGAATAACGCCTTACCTGGCCGCGTGGCGCTCAGAATAGGGTGGCCTGGCGGGTAGACCTCCACAAACCGATCCCTCGTTTGCTCCAAGATGGGCAACTCGTTCTCATCGAGAGCACGAGTAACCATCCGAGCGGGACCATCACTCTCCCGCGGCTGCAGGAGAGACTGCAAGTCGTTCCCCTCTGAAATAAAAGAAACAAACAGTTAGAAGACAAACCTATATAAACAAAGAAGACAGAGCATACCGTAAGGGACAGAGTTCAAACCGTATTCGAGGACGATGGGAACCTGTGACGCCTCCTTCCACACCCGGCTCATCCCAAGCATCACCATCCCAGACTCCGCAAAGCGGTATACCGGAGTCTGGACCCGGGTGATCTTGGCGAACCACTTCGCCTCCTGGTAGTTGAGGGCGTGAAGGGCGGGGAGTGCTCTCCCATTCTTAAAGGTCATCGCAAGGGGGACGACGCGAGCGGAGATATAAAAAAACGCACGCTTCCACGACCGAAGACTGCGCTCGGTAGCGCAGATCTTCAACCCCTTGATCCGATTGACCAAGGTGTACCACCCCTGGATGCACCTCCAGGAGTAGAAGGTCATCAACCGATCTACGTGGGGCTCCACGCCCAGAATGAGGCACACCCACTCAAAGTGGCGGATCTTGGCGATCGCCATCGGGTGTACCTCCGTCAAATGCACCTCGTGCCTCTCCAAGACACGGTATACAAACTTCGTTAATGGGAACCTGAGATTCCCATAAACGAAGAATGCAGCGTACACCCCTATCTTGCCCTTGGGGGCATCGTACACCGTCTGGTGTGGCTCCGGAAACTCAGGCTCGAACGGCTCGAGCATGAACTTCCGGACGATGTACTGAAAAAGCTCAGTGGGAAGAGCACACTGGCATTGGCCAGCAGTGCTCCTCTTATCGTCTTTATCAGACGTAGACGTCGGGATCTCGACGTGCACGTCAGATTCCTCGGTAGCAGCTTCGAAATCGTGAGTAGAAGACATGGTTTGGAGGTAAAGGAATGATTTCAGGAAAATGCTTGGCAGAAAGTATTCGCCGGAAATCGTTTACAAGAAGAGGAGTGAAAGTGTGAATTACAAAGGACCCTCTCCCCCTTTATATACTCATCGCAATTAATGCGATGAATTTATTGCGGAAGAGAGAGAAATCACAGGTGCAATGAAACTATGACACGTGGCAAAGTGCAAGCTGGCAACAGCTGTTGAAAAATCGCGCCCACGCGCCTGAAAAAGCGTCTGGAATGACCATGTACTGTCACGTCGCCATAACTTCCTGCACGTCCTGACACAGTCAGAAGAAACCGTCGGACGACGTTTCAACAGTTTGGACTGTTCTTATCCTTTCACCAACTCTTCGAATTTCAAAATTTCAAAAAGATTCAAAAGTAAGCGGGAAAATACCCCTTACCTTGGCAACCAAGTAACTATAAGACGGGTGCGGGTACAGTGTAAAGGCAAAACCCTTCACATACTTAGCACCCACAGGGAATTGACGCCAGGAATAACTTGGAAGTAAAGTAACCGTAAGACGAGTGCGGGTACAGTGTCAAGGCAAAACCCTTCACATACCTAGCGCTCCGCAGGGAATTGAAACCAAGAAGGATCTTCTGGGCCATGCTTGCGGAAACGGGAATAACATCCCCGCATAGCGGGAACGTCGAGAACTATATTGTTTGAAGCTCCAAGATGGAATTGGTGGTTTTAACATAATTGATCACTATGTTCAAAACTACCAAAACCTCATGGAGAATCCACACAAGTGGGACTCAACGCTCCTGACTTGCGAGGAGGTTACAGACCTACCCGCATCATACCAAAGATCAAGCAGGAAAGTCGGGAATTTCTGCAAGTGACATTAGGACTTCCGCGGGAAGAATCCCCGTGGAAAACCTTAAAACTAAACCCTTTTCAAAAACCCTTTGCTTAAGTCCAAAAGTTCACCTCACTTATTAAACATTCATGAGAAGAACATTGGACTGGGGGGACTTGAAGAGGTAGGTCCCAGCAGAGCCCAGTTGGACCCGCATGACTCACCTCGAAGAGAGACGTCTGCGCAGAAACCAACTGGATCCGCAGGACCCACCATGCTCAGAGACGTGACGTCCTTACGCGCAGTACGCAAGCTGTTCCCGCAGGAAATGCCTCCCAATGGTGAAGTACTCCGCCTGTTCTCGCAGCTGCGGATACAAGCCATCAGGGAAGGCCACCCGCGCAGCAAGGCTACACGCACAAGGCACTTAGCTCTCAATAATTCAGTAGTCACCTGAAGGAATGAGCAAAGCCGGGAACAATCCCGCACAAAGGCGGGAGGGGGAATACTCCCGCCCAAATGAGCCAGTCCGTACAATACTGGAGGATCTTTTGTACTGTACCTGACGAGGTATGGGCAAAAGATCTGACCAGAGATACGACAGCTCATTGACAACAGTATGGCGAGCAGCATGCTCTTGTACTGTATGTCACTATTAGCCGCTGCCTACTCACCAACTCCTGTCATACCACGTGCATAGCCTGCAGTTGGTGGAAAATGAATAGTACACAGCAGGCCTGGTCACTGTCAGCCGCTGCCTACCCACCAACTACCAGCATGGCACGTGCGTAGGCCACAGTTGGTAGAACAGGAATACTATTCAGCCGGCTACACCTTCTTGGAAACCTACCTTCGGCTATAAATACCCCGAATGGTATGATCATCTCATCTTATCTTGTATCTTATATCTTATACCTGATATCTGCTCTAGCAATCTCTTAATATACACTTATATTCAAGAGCAATCTAGTCTGATTCTCACGCTGGAGGGTGGTCACAAGGAGGTACCCCCCCCTTCTCAGTGACGAGCTCACGGTGTCTGTTTTGCAGGTTATCAGAAGAACCATCTTTGCCGGATCTAACCCCTCGTGGGAAACATCTATTTAACCCCCAGATTATCCGTAATCTGCCCGGGGTCGATTAGTGTTTCTTCACTGACACTTTTTGGCTTGAGCCCACCATTTGTTTTTTAAATTTTGTGTAAAAAAGATATGCAAGTGTTGTAGTTGAGTTAATAGACGTGCAAACTTTTTTATTTGTTAAGCTTAAATATTGTGATAGTGGGGTTTAAGGTTTCTTTGCTTATTTTTTGAATAGATTATGGTAAAACAGATGGTTGAAATGGTCACAATGCCCCCAACCCAAGGATGATGAACTCGCATTCTCTTCTATCTTGCGTGATAGATGGAATGGCAACGCGTTGCGCCCCCAACCCAAGCCAGATGATGAACTCGCATATGCTTATCAATGTATCACACAAACAGAAGAAAGGAGAGAGAAGTGGATGTTTGTATAGAAGCATTTAGAATAATATTTGGTCGATCGTTTGGACGAGAACCATAAATATAGCCTATCTAATTGTATGTATTTGAACCACTGGACGAAGCTTTAAGTTTTTAAGTTTCTTACTTCAATTTGATATTTCTAAATTGTCATTTAATACAGTAAATCTAAAAGAAACAAAAAAAAAGAAAGAAAGATAAGATAAGAAAACCGGAGCACTCGCGCTTCACGGTGAGGACATGACAATTTCTTACTAAAGTTAATAAAATCGTGGTAGCTAGGTAAAAACAGTTGTCTGAGCAAAACCTAACACACTATTGAAAACGTGCTCAACGAAAACTTTGTATAAGAAATAACAAGACATAACACGCATGTTGGATAGCGTAAAACTGAGTAAAAATTAATGTTTTCGAACAATAAAAAAATTGTAAAGAAGGCTTTAAAAAAGGGTTAAAATACTGCATAAATAGTTCGAATCCTTCATCACACGTTTTTCTTCTCCTCATCTCATCCTCAACATGTTAAAGGACAGGGAAACACACGCCCTTAGCACTCATTGAAGCGAAGCTTTTGTTCTTTAAGTTGAACAAAATGTATTTATGATGCAAGAGAACCTAAAAGGTAAAACGCATCTCTTATGGGACTGCCACCTCCATGCACCAATAAAAACCAAAGACTATTTATCAAGGTTTAAAATTATAGCCTTATTATTATTATTATTATTATTATTATTATTATTATTATTATGTCATGTGTGTAATATATATATATATATATATAGGGGAATGTTCATGTGCATTTTAGTCTTAACATGAGAACATAGGAAATAATATTAATTTATAAAAAAATAAGAACGTAAGAAACAATACCAATTACCGTACCAATCTACATAAACAATTATTTATAATAACAAAGGAAAAAACCTAAAAATTACAACAAAATAATCAAAATCAAGAATAAAATAATAACAGCAAATACCAACAAATCCTTATATTAGCAAAAGAAATTTGTAATGTGATGGTTGGTAGGGAGAGACGCTTCCGGCTTAAAAAGCGTCATTACCGCCATCATGATGATCTATTAGTGCATACAAAGATAGTATATCGTTCGTGGAGTCCTTAACCGTTTGGTGGAGTCATTTATTTATAACCGTAGATGTGGGGTGTTATGGAATGTTTATTGAGCCACGTGTCAAGGAAATATCCGGTCTGTCCTTTCTGCAGCTGTCATGATGGAGATTGTTGGGACCAGGATCTTTGATCCTCGGAAATCAAGTATCATTAGCAACAATCAGCGGGACTAAGGATCCCTTGTGGTTCAAGGATCCTCAACAGTCAATTTCAATTATATTCTAATCTAATTTTTGCAGATAAAACACGTGACTACTGGAAATTCCTATTCTTGCGGATGAAGTATTTTACCTGGTCCTCCCCACTCGTCCAAGCTCGTAAACGGTCAGGTTGAAGGAGTAAACAAACGTGACCGGATTTGTAGGAGTTAGTTAGTTTACGTTGTAATCTTTGTATCTATATATTGAACTTTAGCTGATCAAACAAAAAAAAAACAACACAACACAACACTCAAGCACACTTAGAATTTTTAACAAAAATACTTTGTAATCACGATCAGCTATTGTTCCACCATTTGTAATCTTTTTTTAGTTTAATATAATTGGTAGTGATAGTTTTCACTACCTGAGGTTTTTGTGCCGGCGGGATACTAGTTACCAAGGGCTTTTCCTCGTATAAATTTTCATGTTCATTGCCTATAATTGTTACTTTGGTTATTTCGTTCATTTTTGCACCAATCCTCACATACGAATTTGGTTCATTGATCCTTAGCCCGATTTTTAACCAAAACAATTTGGCGCCCACCGTGGGGCTATTGGTGCTTTAATCCCAGAAATTCTTACCTTTATTCAATCCCTACACTCAAAGTTATAACTCAATGGCCTCTCAAGGAAAATCCGTTTCTACAACCGCTGCATCAAGTGTTTCGGCTCAAGTGTCTTTACTACCACTACCTGTCTCTATGAAGCCACAAAAACCTATAACTGTTGCTCAGAAGAAGGAGACTGATGTTTTCTCCGGATCAAAATCCACTACCATCTCCCAAACGGTAACTGCTAACAACGATGTTTCTATTTTGTGTTCGCAGATGAAGAGCTATATGGAGCAGCAGAACAAGACCAACCAGAGGATCCTCCATGAGATCGAGGAAATTAGAAGAGCTAAAAAGGCTGCTGAAGACGCAAGCCCCATCATGCCAAAAATGCTTAACTTTAGCACTCCGGAATTTCCGGGACAAAGATATCCAGCATCCTCTTACCCTCAACATGGATCCTCTAACCTCTTCCAGAAGAAATACTCTGACCAGTACACTCAAGGATCATCTATCCTTCAACAAGGATCTTTGGGTCAACCCGTGAGATCCTCCCATCACCTTTCGCAAGGATCCTCAGCCTTCCAATCCGGACCCTCTGGATTTTATCAAGGATCCTCTACCCATCAACTCCAAGGATCCTCAACCTTTCAACCAGGATCCTTGGGCTTCCAAACAGAATCCATCATCCATCATCATCCAGAATCCTACTATCCTTATGGAAAGGAGCCTCTGAAAGAACCCCGATCCAGGCCATCGGAAATCCATGAAGGCGACTTCATACCCGTGCAGACTACTGCTCCTACCGGACCAAGTGTTGATGCTGAAACGACGTACCCCGGGCACATCTATGGAGCTAGATCTTTCGATCACACAAAAGGTAACATTTATGATAACCTATCTTTTGGCACTAATCATGGTGGTATGCAGGATACTGGAATCAATCAAACCATAGCCCGCGAGATACAAAAAGCTCAAGGATATGATATCGAGTGTACCAGGAGTCATCAAACCCATTCCCGAAGTACCAAAAGGAAGCCATAACATATCCAGGTTTGCCCCACCAATTTGCGATGCTGAGATACCAAAGCGCTTTACTGCCCCTAGTATGAAGTTATATGATGGGTCCACGGATCCTGAGGAACATGTAGCCTTATATCGCGAAAGAATGGAAATCAACCCGATCCCAGATAGGTTGAAGGAAGCCTGCTTGTGTAAGGGCTTTGGCTCAACCCTCACTGGATCCACCCTTAAATGGCTGCTAAGTCTTTCTCCTTACTCTATTACTTCCTTTTCCCATTTGATTAATCTGTTTAATAGTCAATTTTCATGCAGTAGATCCTTTGAAAAATTGACTAGTGATTTATATAGAGTTGTCCAACCTCGTGGGGAACCTCTTAGGCAGTTCCTTACAAGGTTTGGAAGAGAGGCCTTGGAAATTCCAAACTTGGATGTCCCGACAGCTGTTGAGGCATTTAAAATGGGGTTACAAAAGGACTCTCCATTTTATCAAGATCTCGTGATGACCCCTTGCAGGAATTTAGATGAAGTGCGAAACAGAGCTTTAAGATTCATTAGGTTGGAGGAGGATCAAAGAATACAAGATCAACTAAGCACGCCGGTGAAAAAGGAGTCTCAAGACAAGAAGCAAGGACCCTACTTCAGGAACAGCAACTCTAAGCCATACAATAAACCAAATGGCCAGAAGATCAATACTGTAGAAGAGGAGGATGACGATGAAGATTGTCTAAGAATATCTGATTATTGCTTCTCCGTAGATACGGGAAGAGTGATGCTTGCTGTTAGGAACTTGGGCGATAAAGCAAGATGGCCGAGAAAAAATGAGAAGGCACCGCTCCCCAAAGATAAATCGAAATGGTGTGCCTTTCACGAATACTTCGGCCATATGACAGAAGATTGCATAGCCTTGAGAAAGGAGATAAGCTACCTCCTCAGCAAGGGTCACCTTAAGGAACTGTTCGGAAGAAAAAAGCCCAGGAATCAGGATCCTGAACCAGTTCTGGAAAGGGCTGCTCCACCTCCCCAGACGCTCAAGTTATCAACATGATCTTTGGAGGATCCGACATATGCGGAACCTCTTACTCGGCTGCAAAGAAGTACGCCAAAGAGTGCAAACTGGAGAATGGTGAAAGGCCAATCAAGACTTCTACAAAAGCCGAGCAAAGAGCTATCTCATTTGATGAGGATGATCGAGTCAATGTTCAGGATCCTCATCATGACGGTTTAGTCATTACTTTATTTATTTCTAACAATTATGTACGTAGGATACTCATTGATGGAGGAAGCTCAGTTAACACTATCCAACTAGAAGAACTTCGAAGGATGAATATCCCGGAGTCGGAAATTGTCTCACGATCCTCAGTTCTTTTAGGTTTCAGTGGGGAAACGAAGAATACATTGGGGGACATCAAACTACCCATATATATAGAGGGAGTAAATTCTAGTCCAAAATTTTGTGTTAATGATTCCTTGTCTAGTTGCAATGTTATTCTTGGCAGGCCATAGATACACGAAATGAAGGCGGTTCCCTCCACTTACCTACAATGTGTGAAGCTACCTACCCCATGGGGAATAGCGAAGATTGAAAGTGATCAGCAAGACGCTAAGGATTGCTACACTTTCTCAATGAAGTCTACAAAAAAGTTGAGGGAAGCATAGCAATCATAGAAAACAAGGAGAAATGTCATGGAAACTAGGGAACAAGACTCCAAAGAAGTGGTCTTGTATAACCCATAAACTTGACATTGATCCTTCTTTCAGGCCCATTCATCAAAAAAGAAGGAAATTTGCACCAGAGAGAAATGCGATCATTCAAGAAGAGGTACAGAAACTACTAAAGGCAGGTATGATTAGAGAAGTAAAATATCCAAAATGGTTAGCCAATGTGGTTGTAGTTCAAAAGAAAAACAGAAAGTGGAGGGTATGTGTCGATTTTACTGACTTAAATAAGGCATGTCCCAAGGATCCTTTTCCTCTTCCCCACATTGACTCCATGGTGGATGCTATCGTAGGGCATGAAATGTTGACCTTTAAGGACGCTTCCTCAGGATTTCAACAAATCCAGATGGAACCATCTGATCAAGAGGATACAACATTTATAACCTCTACGGGCATATATTGTTATATTGCTATGCCGTTTGGTCTTAGAAATGCAGGTGCTACATATCAAAGACTAGTCAATATGATGTTCAAGGAAGAATTGTGAGATACCATGGAAGTCTACATCGATGACATGGTGGTGAAGTCAAAGAAGGCAAAGGATCACCTCAAGGATCTGGAAGTAGCATTTGACATTCTCGACAAATACAACATGAAGCTAAACCCTGCTAAATGTGTATTTGGTGTCAAAGCCGGTAAATTCCTAGGTTATTTGGTAACCAAAAGAGGGATAGAGGCGAGTCCAGAGCAAATCCAAGCCATCTTAAATCTCAAATCTCCAACAAACGTCAAAGAAGTACAAAGATTAACAGGAAGGGTGGCAGCACTTAACAGGTTCATATCGAAATCCTCGGAAAGATGTAAAGATTTTTATGAGAAATTGAGGAAAAACAAGAAATTCGAGTGGACGGAGAAACATGAAGCTGCTCTAACCGCTCTGAAAGATTATTTATCCTCAGCACCAGCTTTGATGAAACCTTTAGATGGAGAACCATTGATCCTCTATCTAGCCGTTTCCCTCATCGCCTTGAGTGCAGTCTTGGTAAAAGATCACGAAGGTAATCAACATCCCATTTATTATGTAAGTAAAAGTCTACTCGATGCCGAGTCTAGGTACTCTCATCTAGAAAAACTTATTCTTGCTTTGGTTATGGCCTCAACTAAGTTAAGACATTACTTTGAAACACATAATATTATTGTTAAAACCAATTATCCCATAAAAATGTCTTTAGAAAACCAGAAATGTCGGGTAGAATGGCCAAGTGGGCTATAAAATTAAGTGCATATGATATTCAATATGAGCCTAGAAATGCAATTAAGTCACAGGCATTGGCAGACTTTGTGGCTGATTTTAGTAGTGACATAGAAGAACAGCCAATCTTGAAGTTCAACAGCTTGAAGAGGCCGAGGATCCTTGGACACTCTTCACTGATGGAGCCTCAAATGTTAAATGAACAGGATTGGGAATACTACTAAAATCGCCACAGGGGGACATAATACCCCATTCCATAGCTTGTGAATTCCAGGCCACTAACAATGAAGCAGAATAAGAAGCACTTATTGCAGGTATACAACTAGCTAAAGGTATGAGAATCAGATATTTCAAATTTTTGTAGATTCTTTATTAATTGCTAATCACTTTAATGGCTCATATGCAGTCAAAGGTGAGAAATTAATTAAATATTTAGGTATAGTAAAGGATCTTGCAGGATCCTTCGATTATTGTACAATTACGCAGGTACCAAGAGAAGAAAATGCTGGGGCCGACGCCTTAGCAAACCTGGCTTCGGTTTTGAAGCTCCCAGAGAACATAAAAATTCCTATCATCCACGTCCTATCCCCTGCAATTGAGGAATACCAAGCAATGGAGATAGACGCTAGCTTACACACGGATCCTAAGGATCATTTTCTTGATCATTCATCCTGGATCCTTCCGATAATGAAGTATATTCAAGATGGAGAAATCCTAAAAGAAGAGAACTCCAAAGCTTTTAGGGCCAAGGTATCACAATATACTATTATACATAATATGCTATATAAGAAATCCCTTGCAGTTCCATATTTAAGATGCATCGAAGGATCCGAGATCCAAGAAGTACTGAAGGATTTCCATGAAGGAGATTGCGGCAACCATACAGGGGGCAGAGCATTATTCTCATGGATTCTAAGAACCGGGTACTTCTGGCCTACAATGAAGAAGGATGCTATGGAATATTCTAGGAAGTGCGATGCTTGTCAGAGGCATGGCAACATTCTACATCAACCGACAGAACCCTTATACCCTATTATCTCTTCGTGGCCATTCATGAAATGGGGAATGGACATAGTGGTTAAACTCCCTACAGCTCCAAGAGGAAAATTCTTCATGTTAGCAATGACAGACTACTTCTCTAAATGGATCGAAGCCTAGGCTTTCCCACAATTTAGGGAAAAGGAAGTTATATCCTTTATCAAACGTAACATTATAACTAGATTTGGAATTCCTTCCGAAATTATTTGTGATAATGGTTCCCAATTTATTTGGAAAAGAACTACTAACTTTCTTGACAGCTGGGGAATCAAAATGATCACTTCAACGCCAGTCCATCCACAAGCAAACGGCCAAGCAGAATCAAGCAACAAAGTCATCATCAACAACCTAAAGAAAAAGCTTGGAGCAAAGAAAGGTAAATGGGCTGAAGAACTACCCTATGTGCTCTGGGCAGATAGGACAACTCCGAAGAATGCCACGGGACAGATGCCATTCTCATTAGTCTTTGGAGCTGAGGCAGTGATCCCCACTGAAATGGTGTACCCAACAGCCAGAACAAGCATCCGTGATCCTCAAAGAAATGACGAGAATCTTGTCCAAGATCTAGATACTGTGGAAGAACTTAGAGATCAAGCAAGATTCAGGATGGCAGCCTACCAACAAAAGATGGCTGGTGCTTACAACAAGAATATCAGAATTAGAAGATTTGAGGTTGGAGACTTAGTCCTTCGAAAGGCATTCCAAAACACAACTAATCCATCCGATGGGAAGCTGGCACCAAATGGGAGGGTCCCTATCTAATTGAAGCCGAAGCAGGAAAGGGGGCATATCGTTTGTTGAATATGGAAGGTGACATGCTCCCAAGGGCTTGGAATGCAATTCATCTAAAGAAGTATTTTTATTGATCAGGATCCTGGATCCTAATCAATTGCTTCAATCCGATACTTGGTAAAATTTTACTTTATATTGATTTTCATATTATATTCTTGTCTTGTCAAATGTGTCAAGTTGCAGAAATGCCGAGCAATAGGACCCTCAAGTGGAAAAAAATGGGTTGGCCAACTCTCTCCTAAGTTTAATCGGCCTTGTCGCCAAGTTTCTAAGGTCTTCACCTTATCTCCCCAATTAGTGTTTCTATACCCTCGCCTGGAGCGCACGATTATTGGGCTTGTCCCCACGTTATATTGGGCTTGTCCCCACGTTTCGTTGGGCTTGTCCCCAAGATAGTTGGGTTTAAATCCAACTCTTCTAACTATTATATTATCTTTTGCTGATTTGTTCAAACAGGTAAAACGTCATGAAGATAAAAGTTCTAAGGATTGAGAATCCTCTATCGTAGTGACACAAGTTGTAAAGCTGAAACCAAAGGAGTTATATTATCATAAGCGAGATAAAAAGTGATCTGGACTTCACCAGCAAAACTGGACCATCCACCCGGATCGGATTACGTCAAAGTCATCATATGTCCATGCATGAAATTAAAGAGACAAGGGCAGTAAAGGCTTCATCCTCTAAAATCTGAGGATCCCTCCACCTTAAACTACCCTTGGCAATTGTCTTAAGGATCATTGATCCTGAGAATTACAGCTACCATTGTTCACATAAAAACATAAACAAAAACCATTTAAACTTCATAAAAAACGGGCTCCGGCCTTGTCTGTGATATCCTTCATCGCCCATTATCGCCACCTACTCCTTCGCCTTAACTCCCTCACCATCACCAGCAGCCTTGAGTTCCAGAGCATCCTCCTTGGTCCCACTAGTCCCAGCATCCTTATCTCCCTTATCACCTCCAGCATCCTCACCTTCGTCACCAAACCCGGCCAGAGTCTTCTTCCATAAAGCCACGTTCCACTTAGACCTGTCAAATGCGACATCTTCGGCCTCTTCAGCAATCTTGATCCTAGCCGTTAACACCGCCTTACCGGCCCAGACCTTGGCCTGTTCAGTGGCCTCCATAACCTATTCATGAGCACGGATCTCAGCAAGGGCAAGCTTATCTTCTAGAGTATCCTTTTGAGCTTGAAGCTCTGCAATCAGGGTATCCTCAGAACGATGCCGATACGATGCTTGGCCAGCTCTGTCTCCAAGGTGGCGATACTCTCTTCGTAAAACACCTTGACGCCGGCCACACCCTATGAAGATATGATAACTTTGAGATATAATTAAAACTCTATAACGGTATATCAAGAATCTTTACCTCAGAAATCAAGTCAAACGACCGCTGGGCAACATGAACTTCAGCTTCAGATTCTCTCTTCCTTTTCCCTCCTACTTTGGAACGAGTCATTACAGTCTTTGAAGAAATGAAGCTGTAACTTTTAATAGGTTTCTTCTCGACGGAACGGGAGGAAATCAGACTGTCTACATCCTCCAGTTGAAATTGAGCCATGAGATTCTTTGAAGATTTGCTCCCTGACTTTTGAACACCTACATTAACAGAAAGAAAAAAGATAAGTTCTCCTGAATCGATCTTTTTATTTATAATCATTCTACCTTTCTTGACTGGATTTTCAGGATTAACTTACTTGACATTGTTTCAGAAGAATTTGCAGTTTCGTCACTTGAGTCAGCTGATGAATCTATACCGACAATCTTGAAGGAACGGTTGAAAGGGTCTAGAGACAGAAGCACCTTAGCTTTCTTCACACCTTCTGTATCAGCAGCAAGATCCGAGAAGTTGGACACTGCACAACAACAAACCTGCAATTAGCCAATCAATAATATCAGGATCCTCTATTCTTAGGATCCACTATCCTACCCTTAAGGATCCATCTGGTTGGTAGCTGATTCCCGTTTGGGATAGAGTCTCTCAGAACAAAGAAGAACTGGTTTTTCCAGCTCTGGTCATTATGTGTGGTTTTGGTGATCGGAAGAGGTTGAAAGGGTTTACTCTTAAACACAAATCTACTAGAGCCATGGGTGACTAAGGTATACAAACATGACATGGTTGAGATATTAAAGTCAAGGTCCCTTTCTTCAATCAATCTCTCGATGGTGTGCAGAGTTCTCCATATCATCGGCATGGCCTGGATATAGCTCATGACGGTGAAGGAAAAGAAGGTAGTTGTAAGGTCGGGAAACGGGTACGAAAAGCCGAGAAGGAACGAAAGTGCTGGAAAATAAACCCAATCGAAGAAACACAGTCGCTCCTCAGTCGAGAGTCATACGCTCTAAATACCATTCCTCCATGGAAACGCTTGGAAATCCTCTGGATTTCTTCGTTGGTAAATTTACAAACCTCGGAAATTGGATCTTTGAGAGGATATTGACTCTGAAGTTCAGGAACAATGTCCTTAGGGCTCGAACAATAGGTGGCTTTCAAGTTTTTCTTCGGCATAATTGAAAGTGTTGGAGAAAGGAAAAATAATAATAAAAGATAAACTTGAGAGAAGAATGAGGAATACCTGAAGATTATTATCTCCGGAATAGGAGGTGAGATATGATAAGAGAGAAGTTATAAGGCTTGAAACCCTATTTATTAGGGATAATGATGCGTTCGCAAGCGACGGTCACGTCATATTATCGATAACGGTCCGATTCAAATATGCATAGGGATAAACATAACAGCTGTACTCCATTCACACCTATCATGTTTGGGGGCAATTGTTGGGACCAGGATCTTTGATCCTCGGAAATCAAGTATCATTAGCTACAATCAGCGGGACTAAGGATCCTTTGTGGTTCAAGGATCCTCAACAGTCAATTTCAATTATATTCTAATCTAATTTTTGCAGATAAAACACGTGACTACTGGAAGTTCCTATTCTTGCGGATGAAGGATTTTACCTGGTCCACCCCACTCGTCCAAGCTCGTAAACGGACAGGTTGAGGGAGTAAACAAACGTGACCGGATTTGTAGGAGTTAGTTAGTTTACATTGTAATCTTTGTATCTATATATTGAACCTTAGCTAATCAAACAAAAAAAACAACACAACACTCAAGCACACTTAGAAATTTTAGCAAAAATACTCTGTAATCATGATCAGCTATTGTTCCACCATTTGTAATCTTTTTTTAGTTCAATATAATTGGTAGTGATAGTTTTCACTACCCGAGGTTTTTGTGCCGGCGGGATACTTGTGACAATCGTCAATTTCAGGTTAACTCCGTTAACTCAACTCCGTCAATTCAAACTTAAGATCACTAAATCTATAACGCACACTTCATTACATTTAAACTAGGGTTTAAATGACGCTTAACACTTACTACATGTGTAGTCTTTCGGGAATTGCACCGAAACGCAAACGAGTTGATGCAAACGATTGATAAATAAACGAAAAACGTCAAAACAGTAATTATGTGATAATTATGTGTTAGACTTATGTGTTAGGTGATAACATGGTTATAAACGTTAACTCAAGATGAAAACAAGTTAGTTAGGCTAGAAAAGTAATACTTAGAAGTGGAGGGACTTGAGTGTAACTTGTGTGTTTATAAATAGATCCTTAAAAATTAACCCTAACTATTATTATTCTTCTCCCAAGTTTCCGATCGCAAACCCCACCCCCTTGTCCCTTGGCTGCCGTCCATCAATACACACACATACAACATCAATTCAAGCCCTTGATTGAAGAACTAGGTGCTAGGAAGGTATATTTGAGTTTCCTATACATTCTTGTTGCTTGATTTTGATGTTTGTTGGGTTAACCACAAACCCTAAGCTGCCGATTTTGTGAGTGTGTATAGCTAATATGATTGTGGTTGATTGAATAATGAATTGATAACTAGATTGAATCTTGTTGCATGTTGATTGTTGTGTCTTTGATTTGAGTTCAAACACAAACCCTAATCAAGTATGTAATATGTAATTGATGTGCATGGATAGTGTTTATGGAGTTTAGAGGATCATATGAATGCATGATAGTTCATAGGTTGTGAATATATTGAGTTTGGATGCAAACAGTTTCTGGACAGAATGTGTATTTGATGTTTAAGTGACTGTAACGAAGTGTAAACATGAAAATTGGTTGAGATTATTGGTACTACAGTAAACTAGGTTGAGTCTAGTTTCTATAGAATATAAATTTGTAATTTTTGGACAAGTAAAGATTAACTTTTATGATTTTACAAAAACGTTGTGCAAAGCTGAGCTGTTAGACCTGCTGTTAGGTTATGTTGTAAATGTTATATCTCATGAACTACGAGACCAATTGGGTTGGTTCCACTTCTGGAAGTTGACTCATTGAGTTAGGAACCTAACCCAAGTGGTCTTGCATTTATTGTATATTTCGTTTAACGGGAATTGCAAATAACATTCTGTTGCGCATGAATTTGACTGTTATGAGTTTGATGTAATGATTTGATGATTGTGAGAAAACTGTGAGGAATAAAAATGTAATAAAATATGTTCTGGAAACCTAAGACATATGTGCTTCTGTGATGATTTTTGGTAAATTAATTGAGATGCTATGATCGGTGAAATAGTACAATCTTTCTAGTAGGATTTCTGTCTCGGTGAAACTAGCTGCTGAGTTGTGTAAAAATGCATGAAACATGATACTTGTTATATAATTGTTATGTTTTGACCAAAATACCCTTGCGGGGAATAATTTATAATTGATTGCCATGATTTGACCAAATTGCCCTCATGGGGAATAATGGCTAGTTAATTGTTATTTGTTGACCAAAATGCCCTTACGGGGAATAATTGCTAGTAACGTACGTTATGAATACATGACACGTATATGATTGTTTACACATGTAATGTGTCACAAAAACACTTGTTTAAGTCACCCACGATTCACAAACGAAACACGAAACATGTTATGTGCATAGGTATTATGTGCCGGGTCTAGAGACTCGATAATATTCCGACACTTAGAAAAATCTCTTTGTTATTTTAGAATGTTAGAGAGAGTTTTTCGGTGACGCGCATCTTGGTGATTTATTTTGGGAAATTCTTCGCAAACAGTGAGTTTCACTTTCCCCTTTTTAAACTGTTTTAAACGCTTTTCTTTTGGGGGAGATAACATACTCCACAACGCATTTAAGATTTTGTTATAAATTATATATCACTTGTAAAGGCTAAGTGGCAAACGAAACATTTGAATTCCTACACATCGAACCGGTTAATATTTAGAATAGCGAGTCACTGTTGAGTAGTACTACTGGGTTTGACAAACCCCACCCAACGCTAAACTCGACTGGAGGTCGAGCGGGAGTAATTTTGGCTAACACGTACCATGGTCTGGAGGACCTGGTGACAAGGCACTTATTAAACGAGTCAGCTTCGGTGTCGAACACTTAGTAATACTTGTTGTATAGACTAGCTACCTATCGATATATAATTTGACATAACACTATCTGGTAACGCAAAACGCTGTAACGCTGTAACGCAAAACGCTTAACGCAAAACGCTGTAACGCTGAACGCAAACGCTAAACGATTTATTTTTATATAACTTGTGAACTCACCAACCTTGTGTTGACACTTTAAGTATGTTATTCTCAGGTAGCCGAGGCGGGCGCGCGGTTTAGGAACATGCATTGATTGAAAACGCTTTTGTCCTGCAAACTTATTTTTAACGGTTATCTTTGGTTTTAAGTCGTCCTGCGTGACGCAACTTTTGATTAAGGTTTTTACGCTTCCGCATTTAATTACTCGTAAACGTTTTCATGGTTTTGAAACTTTATTTTATGGTTTGATTATAACTGATGATTCCGATCCTGCCAGTTCACACCCTCTGACGGTAAAACTCCGTTAGTGGATTTTGAGGGTGTGACAGATTGGTATCAGAGCCATTGGTTATAGCGAACTAGAAGCTGCATGCATACTAGACTATAACCGCGACGACCCATTAGTTATAATGATACGGACTGCATAGGTTTGTGTAGTCTTGTAATCTTATCTCTTTACCTCTTTCACTCATACGCGCGCGCATACACGGCTTACCTGTAGGAATGTCGACGCCACCCTCATCATCATCCGATTCGATGACGCGTGCTCACGGAGTTACCTACCACCTCACCACCCCGAGTAGTCCCGGAACTCGAAGCTCCCGCACCGAAGAGGTACCGCCTATCCGGAGGCATTTACGAAAACGACGTTAGCTGGGAATGGTACCCTAACATGATCAGACGAATGGTCTATCGCGAACAAGTTCCCCCGTTACCTCACCCGAACCACCCTGCTTATCCCAACACCCTACCACCCATAACCGAACCTGTAGAGCGAGTTCTCGCAGCTGTCGTTTCTTGTTTGGAGCGTGATGTGGGTTACATGCGCTATACGAGAGCCAACATTTCCGGACTGTTGAAGGACGGAACCGAGACTAAGGAGGAGATTGCCCGCATGGCAGCGGCAATGAAAAAGATGCAAGAGACTAGTGATCAACAGATGAAAGTTATGATGAAGATGCAAGCTGAGATGATAGACTTGCAAGAGCAACTCCAAGAAGCAAGGACTCGAACCGAGATAGCTCTAGAGCGTTGCGATGTCTTACAAATGCAACTTGCTCAGAACGCAGCCGAACCTGAGGCAGAGCCTGAGGCAGAGCCTGAAGTGGAACCTGAAGAAGACCCCGAAGAGGAGCCTGAGGAGGATCCCGAGGAAGATCCCGAGGAGGAACCCGGAGAAGAACCGGAGGAAGAACCGGCTGAGGAGGAGGCACACTCGGAGGTGTCCTCAGATGACGACATCTAGTGATGATGACACTTAGATGGAGGGGTTGTCTCCATCCGAACTATTAATTTTCTATGATTTTAAGGATTGATTGGAAATACTTTGTAGCGAATACAATGGTTTTAATCATGAATTTTTATTTAGATTAATATGTGGTTGTGATGTGATGTTGTTTCTTATTTCTTTCTTACCTATCTTTTTATTTCATGTATGGTGTGTTGTATATGAAAGAAAAATTCATGTTTAACACTTTATACTGTGATACTAGGAAATGGCTGGAAGAAACGCTGGACGAGGACGTGGTAACATCAGCTTGACTGCAGCTGAACTCCAAACTCTGCTGAACGACCATGCGGCGGCCGCTCTAGCCGCACACGTTCAGAATCAAGCTGGAGGTCCAAATGGAACGTGTACCTTCAAGAACTACCTTGACTGCAAGCCCAGTACGTTTAAGGGCACTGAGGGAGCTATAGGCTTCCTGCATTGGGCTGAGAAGGCCGAGTCGGCCTTTGAGATGTGAAATTGTCCCCCTGCCAGTAGGGTCAAATTCGCTGCTGGAACACTTGAGGATTCTGCCCTCACTTGGTGGAATTCGAACGTCCAGATCCTTGGATTGGAACTGGCTAATGCGATGAACTGGGAGGAGTTAAAAAATATGATGCGAGAGGAGTATTGTCCGAGAGAAGAGATTTCAAAGTTGGAGTTGGAGTTTTGGTCACTAAAGATGGTGGGCTCGGAAATCGAAGCCTACACTACTCGTTCAAACGAGTTGGCTGTGATGTGTCCGCGGATGGTGGATCCGCCGAGCAAGAGGATAGAAATGTACATTGATGGATTAGCACTGCAGATTCAGGGCATGGTGACTTCTTCCAGACCAGCCACGATACAACAAGCGATCCGCTTAGCTCACAAACTGACGGATCAGGCTGTGACCCAAGGTGCGTTACCACCTAGGGGTTCGACCGTTAAAGCCCGTGACAACCCGAGTCATGACAACAACAGCAACAACAACCCGAACAGCGGGAAGAGGAAGTTTGACAACACCAGATCTTCATCCTCGAACCTCCCACCGCAACAGCACTACCGTAAGCCCGAATTCGCTCGGATCTTTAACACTCAGACTCACAACAACAACAACAACGGTAGCGGGCAGGTTTCGAGCGGATATGCTGGGAAATATCCAAAGTGCAACAGGTGCAACTATCATCATGTTGGCCAGTGTGACCGTGCCAAGTGTCAGAGATGCGGAAAGATGGGTCACCAAGCGAAAGAATGTAGAGGAGACCTTGCGGCAAAGGGTGCTCCTAAGCCACTTATGACGACGAAGGGATGCTTTGAATGTGGGCAGGAAGGTCATTTCAGAAAAGATTGCCCCAAACTGAAACAGAGTGACAACAATGGGGGTAATGGAAGTGGCAGTAATGGTGGAAGCAATGGCAAGGGAAGAGCGTTTGTGATTGGGTCGGGTCAAGCCCGCAATGATCCGCACGTGGTGACTGGTAAGTTCCCTGTAAACGATTGTTTTGCTTCTGTATTGTTTGACACTGGAGCTGATAGGAGTTTTGTGTCGAAAGCCTTTAGTCAACTCTTAGACTTAACTCCAATTCCGTTAGATGCTAAGTTTCCTGTTGAATTAGCTGACGGTAAGACTATAGTAACGACTCATGTACTTGCGGGATGTAAGTTAAAACTGTCAGGTCATGTCTTTGATATCGACCTTATTCCTTTTACGCTTAGTAGTTTCGATGTCGTTGTCGGCATGGACTGGTTATCCGAGAACCGAGCGGAGATTATATGCCACGATAAGATAGTGCACATTACCACCCCTTCCGGCGAGATCATTTCGGTCCGAGGTGAGAGAAGCGGCATGACCACCAGTGTCATTACCCTTATGAAGGCGCAGAAGTATCTACGAAAGGGTCATCCGGCAATTTTGGCGCAGATTGTTGAGAAACCCGCGGAGGAGAAACGAATTGAAGATATACCGGTTGTGCGAGATTTTCTGGAAGTTTTCCCGGAGGATTTGCCCGGACTCCCTCCTATTCGTCAAGTCGAATTCCAAATCGAGTTGACACCCGGTGCAGCACCCATAGCACGAGCCCCGTATCGGCTCGCACCGGCGGAACTTCAGGAGTTGTCCACTCAGTTGCAAGATTTGTTGGATAAGGGTTTTATCCGACCTAGCTCATCGCCATGGGGAGCCCCTGTCTTGTTTGTCCGAAAGAAAGACGGGACTTTCCGCATGTGTATCGACTTCCGGGAGTTGAACAAGGTGACGGTCAAGAACCGTTATCCTTTACCCTGAATCGATGATTTGTTTGACCAGCTTCAAGGATCGAGTTACTACTCGAAGATCGATCTGCGATCTAGTTATCACCAACTAAGAGTGTGCGAAGAAGATATCTCAAAGACGGCTTTCAGAACACGGTATGGTCACTACGAGTTTTCGGTTATGCCTTTTGGCCTAACCAACTCACCAGCTGTATTTATGGATCTCATGAATCGAGTATGCAAGGCGTACCTCGACAAGTTTGTGATTGTTTTCATTGATGATATTCTCGTCTACTCCAAGAACGAAGCTGACCATGAAGAGCACCTAAGGGTAATTCTGGAATTATTGAAGAGGGAACAACTGTATGCTAAACTCTCGAAATGTGAATTTTGGCTTCGCGAGGTTCACATTTTAGGGCATGTGATCAACGAGAATGGTATCCATGTCGATCCCGGTAAGGTAGAGGCCATCAAAAACTGGGAAGCACCTAAGACTCCGACTGAGGTGCGACAATTCCTAGGACTGGCCGGCTACTACCGGCGTTTCATCGAGGGATTTTCAAAGATTGCTCAACCCCTCACCGCTTTAACTCACAAAGGCACTAAGTACAATTGGGGTGACGCGCAAGAATCCGCCTTTCAACTATTGAAAACCAAACTCTGCAGCGCCCCTATTTTAGCCCTCCCCGAGGGAACGGAAAATTTTGAGGTACACTGTGACACATCTATACAAGGTCTTGTGTACTGATGCAACTCGAGAAGGTTATAGCCTACGCCTCTCGACAACTACGGGTTCACGAGAAGAACTACACGACCCATGATTTGGAACTTGGAGCTGTGGTGTTCGCCCTTAAGATATGGAGGCATTACTTGTACGGTACCAAGTTTACCATTTACACCGACCACAAGAGTCTCCAACATATCTACGATCAGAATGAGCTGAACATGCGACAGCGTCGTTGGGTCGAGCTGCTCAAAGATTATGATTGTGCCATCAAGTACCACCCTGGCAAGGCCAATGTGGTGGCCGACGCCCTCAGCAGAAAAGAAACAGATAAACCCAGACGAGTGCGAGCATTGCAACTCACGATTCATGTCAGCTTACCCGATCAGATTCGCGATGCGCAACTTGAAGCTTTGAAAGATGATAATCTTCCATCGGAACTCATGCGGGGCATGAACAAGCAACTTGAAACCAAATCGGACGGGGTCCGATATTTTGAGAACCGGATTTGGGTTCCACGATACGGAGAGTTGAGAACTCTAGTGATGGACGAAGCACATAAGTCCCGATATTCTATCCACCCTGGCTCAGATAAAATGTATCATGATTTAAAGGCACTTTACTGGTGGCCGAACATGAAAGCCGACATTGCCACCTACGTGAGCAAATGCTTGACTTGTGCCAGAGTCAAGATAGAATACCAGAAACCATCTGGTCTACTGCAACAACCGGAACTTCCAATGTGGAAATGGTAACATATCTCAATGGATTTTATTACGGGTTTACCTAAGACACCGACGGGATGCGATACCATCTGGGCGATCATTGACCGGTTGACTAAATTGGCACACTTCCTAGCGATTAAAGAAACGGACAAAATGGAAAGACTGACTCGTGTTTACATGAAGGAAGTAGTGTCTAGAAACGGAGTGCCTGCCTCAATCATTTCTGATCGAGATTCTTGTTTCACTTCGCACTTTTGGAAGTCGCTGCAAAGCGCACTAGGCACCCGTCTCGATATGAGCACAGCATACCATCCTCAGACGGATGGGCAAAGTGAGCGAACTATTCAGACCCTGGAGGATATGTTGCGTGCCTGCGTATTGGATTTCGGAAAAAGTTGGGAACCCCACTTACCCTTGGTAGAGTTTTCGTACAATAACAGCTACCACGCAAGTATTAAGGCAGCGCCGTTTGAAGCGCTGTACGGACAGAAGTGTCGATCACCACTCTGCTGGGCAGAGGTGGGTGACAGCCAAATCACTGGTCCGGAACTGGTACTCGAAACTTCGGAAAAGATTGTTCAAATCCGAAATCGCATGGCAGCAGCACGAGATCGCCAAAAGAATTACGCCGACAAGCGCCGAAAACCTCTCGAATTTCAAGTGAACGATCGAGTGTTACTCAAAGTCTCACCTTGGAAAGGTGTGGTTCGCTTTGGGAAGCGAAACAAACTCAACCCACGGTATGTTGGTCCGTACCGGATAACTGAGCGCATTGGTCCGGTGGCGTACCGACTGGACCTACCAACAGAACTCAGTGGCGTACACGATGTATTCCACATGTCCAATTTGAAGAAATGCCTATCTGATGAAACCCAAGTAGTCCCTTTGGAGGAACTGCAAGTTGATGAACAGTTACGTTTCATTGAGGAACCAGTCGAGGTTTTGGATTGGGAAACCAAAACGCTCAAACACAGCAAAATTCCAATCGTTAAAGTTCGTTGGAACTCGAGACGTGGACCGGAGTTCACGTGGGAACGCGAGGATCAAATGATGAAAAAGTATCCCCACCTTTTTGAAGGGCTAACCAAACACAGAAAACCGCGAAACCCGGCAAACCGTCAGACATCACCGGAGGTTGAATTAAATTTCGGGACGGAATTTCTTTCTACTAGGGGATGATATGACAAACTGAAATTTATTTTTTCTTACTCTTTCAGACACTCATCACGACTTGACTCAAATTTTCGGGACGAAAATTCTTTAACATGGGAATGATGTGACAATCGTCAATTTCAAGTTAACTCCGTTAACTCAACTCCGTCAATTCAAACTTAAGATCACTAAATCTATAACGCACACTTCATTACATTTAAACTAGGGTTTAAATGACGCTTAACACTTACTACATGTGTAGTCTTTCGGGAATTGCACCGAAACGCAAACGAGTTGACGCAAACGATTGATAAATAAACGAAAAACGTCAAAACAGTAATTATGTGATAATTATGTGTTAGACTTATGTGTTAGGTGATAACATGGTTATAAACGTTAACTCAAGATGAAAACAAGTTAGTTAGGCTAGAAAAGTAATACTTAGAAGTGGAGGGACTTGAGTGTAACTTGTGTGTTTATAAATAGATCCTTAACAATTAACCCTAACTATTATTATTCTTCTCCCAAGTTTCCGATCGCAAACCCCACCCCCTTGTCCCTTGGCTGCCGTCCATCAATACACACACATACAACATCAATTCAAGCCCTTGATTGAAGAACTAGGTGCTAGGAAGGTATATTTGAGTTTCCTATACATTCTTGTTGCTTGATTTTGATGTTTGTTGGGTTAACCACAAACCCTAAGCTGCCGATTTTGTGAGTGTGTATAGCTAATATGATTGTGGTTGATTGAATAATGAATTGATAACTAGATTGAATCTTGTTGCATGTTGATTGTTGTGTCTTTGATTTGAGTTCAAACACAAACCCTAATCAAGTATGTAATATGTAATTGATGTGCATGGATAGTGTTTATGGAGTTTAGAGGATCATATGAATGCATGATAGTTCATAGGTTGTGAATATATTGAGTTTGGATGCAAACAGTTTCTGGACAGAATGTGTATTTGATGTTTAAGTGACTGTAACGAAGTGTAAACATGAAAATTGGTTGAGATTATTGGTACTACAGTAAACTAGGTTGAGTCTAGTTTCTATAGAATATAAATTTGTAATTTTTGGACAAGTAAAGATTAACTTTTATGATTTTACAAAAACGTTGTGCAAAGCTGAGCTGTTAGACCTGCTGTTAGGTTATGTTGTAAATGTTATATCTCATGAACTACGAGACCAATTGGGTTGGTTCCACTTCTGGAAGTTGACTCATTGAGTTAGGAACCTAACCCAAGTGGTCTTGCATTTATTGGATATTTCGTTTAACGGGAATTGCAAATAACATTCTGTTGCGCATGAATTTGACTGTTATGAGTTTGATGTAATGATTTGATGATTGTGAGAAAACTGTGAGGAATAAAAATGTAATAAAATATGTTCTGGAAACCTAAGACATATGTGCTTCTGTGATGATTTTTGGTAAATTAATTGAGATGCTATGATCGGTGAAATAGTACAATCTTTCTAGTAGGATTTCTGTCTCGGTGAAACTAGCTGCTGAGTTGTGTAAAAATGCATGAAACATGATACTTGTTATATAATTGTTATGTTTTGACCAAAATACCCTTGCGGGGAATAATTTATAATTGATTGCCATGATTTGACCAAATTGCCCTCATGGGGAATAATGGCTAGTTAATTGTTATTTGTTGACCAAAATGCCCTTACGGGGAATAATTGCTAGTAACGTACGTTATGAATACATGACACGTATATGATTGCTTACACATGTAATGTGTCACAAAAACACTTGTTTAAGTCACCCACGATTCACAAACGAAACACGAAACATGTTATGTGCATAGGTATTATGTGCCGGGTCTAGAGACTCGATAATATTCCGACACTTAGAAAAATCTCTTTGTTATTTTAGAACGTTAGAGAGAGTTTTTCGGTGACGCGCATCTTGGTGATTTATTTTGGGAAATTCTTCGCAAACAGTGAGTTTCACTTTCCCCTTTTTAAACTGTTTTAAACGCTTTTCTTTTGGGGGAGATAACATACTCCACAACGCATTTAAGATTTTGTTATAAATTATATATCACTTGTAAAGGCTAAGTGGCAAACGAAACATTTGAAGTCCTACACATCGAACCGGTTAATATTTAGAATAGCGAGTCACTGTTGAGTAGTACTACTGGGTTTGACAAACCCCACCCAACGCTAAACTCGACTGGAGGTCGAGCGGGTGTAATTTTGGCTAACACGTACCATGGTCTGGAGGACCTGGTGACAAGGCACTTATTAAACGAGTCAGCTTCGGTGTCGAACACTTAGTAATACTTGTTGTATAGACTAGCTACCTATCGATATATAATTTGACATAACACTATCTGGTAACGCAAAACGCTGTAACGCTGTAACGCAAAACGCTTAACGCAAAACGCTGTAACGCTGAACGCAAACGCTAAACGATTTATTTTTATATAACTTGTGAACTCACCAACCTTGTGTTGACACTTTTAGTATGTTATTCTCAGGTAGCCGAGGCGGGCGCGCGGTTTAGGAACATGCATTGATTGAAAACGCTTTTGTCCTGCAAACTTATTTTTAACGGTTATCTTTGGTTTTAAGTCGTCCTGCGTGACGCAACTTTTGATTAAAGGTTTTTATGCTTCCGCATTTAATTTCTCGTTAACGTTTTCATGGTTTTGAAACTTTATTTTATGTTTGATTATAACTGATGATTCCGATCCTGCCAGTTCACACCCTCTGACGGTAAAACTCCGTTAGTGGATTTTGAGGGTGTGACAATACTAGTTACCAAGGGCTTTTCCTCGTATAAATCTTCGTGTTCATTGCCTATAATCGTTACTTTGGTTATTTCGTTCATTTTTGCACCAATCCTCACATACGAATTTCGTTCATTGATCCTTAGCCCGATTTTTAACCAAAACAGAGATCATGAATGCTGTTTTGCGTGGGGGCACGGCTCAATACTACTTTCTCTTTTGCATGGATGTAGCAGTGGCTTCTTGCATACCTGCTGTATAGGTGGTGCTGCCATGTTGGTTCCTTTCTTGCATAGCCCTAGCACTGATGGTGGGCCTGATTGTACCTCCATTTGGGTGGCGTAGGGCTATTCAAAAAGCTCATGAGTCGAAGATTGACCTCGTCGCACGCTCAATAAAAGCTCAAATAAAAGTAGCTAAAAAACTTGATTTGAAACAACCTGAGTTGAGTTGACTCTTTTTTTTAATCGAGCCAAAATCGGCCCTAGCTTGGCTCGTGCCATGCTCGTGTTGTTGGCTCGATCTTAGGCTCGTTTAACTTTAAAAACTGGCTCGAGCCTAGCTAAGTTTCCTCGTTTAATTTCGTGCTCGAGCTTGAAACCACCGTGGCTCGACTCGGGCATGACTCGTGAACAACTGTGGCGTTTTGGAAGTATCTGTTCAGGTGTGCGTCTGTAAGTATAATCTTTCGTCGGTGTTTTCCCTCTATAACACCTTGGTTATTTTTCAGGCTCGTCCGGATGTAGAACTGTATCTTATCTCTTCTTTAAGAAAGTAAAATATAAAAATATTACCTTGCTCACAAGTAGTAAAACAGGTTATACTTAACAATTTCTTAATTATAAGTCTAAACTGGAAGGGACAATAGTCACAATACTGTTATCTAACGTGGTTAAGTGAGACTTTAAGTGTTAAAACTACGGTGAAACCCTATTGTCATTTATCTTCCATTAAGTTTTGTGACAAATATATTGTGGTATATGAAGAAGCGTGGATCGACTCACTGGTAGACGATCTACTTTCCTCGGGTGTGATTATGCTATTTCACCGATGGTTTCTCTTGGATCTGTGTTCTTCCACCTACAAAATGAACAGCACCGTCAACTTACCCCTCAGAAAGGGACAGAGGGGTCCTCTTTGGGGTAACCCTCCGGTGTGAGAATAAGTATTTGTGGAGAAGATAATAATATGTGAGAGTAAGGAATTCTGGAGAGTATTGCTTAATAGCTGAATACTCTATAATTTGATGTGATTGTATGTTACTGGCTGTAACTGTCTGTGATTGAATGTAATTGAATATGATTGAATGTGATATGATGATGTTACTGGCTGTAACTGTGAATAATTGAGTGTCTCTCCTTGTGGAGTTGATGCTGTATTTATAGTGCTAGGGTTTCCACTGATTGGGCTCAGCCTTGTTGGCCTCCTCCAATTGCTCTGCGCCACGTGTCCTCTGGGACACCTGGTGCTTTCTCATTGGTTATAATTACGTGGTAGCACATGGGTTATGCTGAGTTGTCCACCTTTCATTTGGCAGCTGTCAACATCAGCATATTCCTATTCCTTAAAAAGATACCTTCTGGAAGGTTGTCTGACGTGCACAATCAAGGTTGCCCTAATCCTGATTTGGATAAGGACGAGGTTGATTATGTGCATGTGTGATATGCGCCAACCCTGAGGATGCGCGAGGTCTTCTCTTTATTCTCACGCGCAGATGTTTCATGCGCAGATGTGATATGCACGAGCATGTGATATGCGCCGCGCGCTGATGCGCCGCGCGCATATGTGATATGCGTGAGCATATGTGATGCGCGAGCATATGTGTGCTTGGGCATATGATGCCTGAGCATGTGTGGTGCCTGGGCATATGATGCCTGAGCATGTGATGCATGAGCATATGTGATATGCTCCATGCGCATAGGTTTTGGCTTTGTGACTTCTTAATGTCTTGATTTCAAGCCTCTTGTCTATATCTTGTGGGTTGACCCGCCTCGCTCGGTGTTGAGGCGGGTACATACCTCTTCATAAATAAACCTTACGTCATTGTAATTATAAGCCAATGTTACCAGTTTTTATGTATTTAGGTTAAACTTGGTAAAGACATATATTATTGGTTTTGTATTTGCTACTTACCTTATTATCTTATATATGTTGTTGAATCAAACATTTGTATATGTGTTTTGCTATTATATTAATCCATGTTTAATCACTTTGTGTATCCTTCCATTCTACAACACATCAAAATTCAAGAATTCTTCGGTGAAATAGCCATACTTGCCCCAATAAATGACGCCGTTCATGAAATCAACAATTGATTACTACAACAAAATTAACAAAATTTATTTTCGCCTAGTGTCCTCAAATTGAAGTGTAGAGACAATGTAAAATTAGTAATCTTGGATACCACAAGCCAGGTCATATAGGCACTGTCATCAACCTAAGATTATAAATTTTGTACTGTATTCATAAATTACGTATTTACGTTTATATTTAATTTATTTGTTATCAATCATTTTCGCTATTGGTATTTTGAATATTATTGATTTATAAAATTAATTTTTTTCAACTTGTGATAAATTAAAATATTAACACACCAATGCAACAAGTTAATAACCAAATTTAATAATTTTGTAATCTCAAGCAAACAAACACTATTGTCGTTACCCTAAGTCAAGAGTGAATGATCCCCACCGATAGATCGATCCAAATTAGACGATGACGGAGTCTTTGATCCGATCAGTCGTCGAAGCCATTCACTCCACCCCCACGCAGGCCGTCCTCTACTTCTCGGGCGGCGCTTCTCAGGTATTAACTCTATTCCAATCCCACACTATTCATTTATATATCAAATCAATCCCTTCCATTTCAGGCCTTAGGCTGGCTCGCATCAGTTCCCGGAGCTTCAAACACACTTCTCGAAGTCATCGTTCCCTATTCTCGCATGTCAATGATCCAATTGTTTGGCAAGGTCTCTCAATTTTTAATCATTTTGTATTGTCTTATGCTTAGGGTTTTGATTTCTTAGCAGGTGCCTGTTCAGTTTACTAGCAAGGAAACTGCTGAAGATATGGCGTTGGCGGCTTATAATCGCGCCCTAAAGCTATCTAAACCAGGTATTTGCTGTATTTTTTTGTGTGATTATGAACATACTATGTGCTAAGCAGTTAATGCGGAAAAATATCGGACACTAGTCTGATATTTGAGATACGGTTACTGCGGTAGGATATCGGTAGTTTAATTATCATGCAGAATTTATATATACAATATTTTAACACTAACAATTCAGTATACTTTCATACCATTAACCTTTTGCAACTTACAAAACACTTAATTATAGCAAGTAGGAACTGATTAAGACTGAAAAACACTAACATTAAACACTAAAAATTGACAACTAAGACTTTAAAAAATGATATCAGGAACACCGGTGATATATCGGTTAATATCAGCGATATTCTACCGATGTTTTATTCTGCTAGAGGTCCGATAACCGTTATAGCACCGATATCAACTGCATAGTTTATATGCTTGTTTGTGTGCTCTGTTGTTTGTGATTAATGTTAGTATTTTGAATTAATGCAGTCTCAGCTTGTTGTTTCTGTAGGTTCTCCGGTAGTAGGTGTTGGATTTACAGGTTCTTTAGTTACCACACTTCCAAAACTTGGGGATCACAGGTATGTTTTTGAAATCTGTATAGTTATAGCTTTTGATTGTGTGTGCGTCTGTATATACATACATGCATATGTACACATATGCATACGTATATAACCGGTGTTTTAATTCAGTACCGTGTTTCATTTATAGGTTTTACTTGTCAACACGGACTTCTAACCGTCTATGGTCTTCATCAGTAACTTTGTCAAAGGTAAGGTTTAATATCTATTACCGAATTTTATGCAATTATGATATTGGATTTAATTTTTTAAGATTTATAAGAAGTTTCAAAGATATGTGTGATTTTAAATAGGGTTGTTGCAGGGTTTGAGAAGTCGAGAGCAAGAAGAACGATTATCAAGCCAAGTTTTACTTAAGGTATTTAGTAAATATTCATATAATTGTGTTGCTTCTAGAATACTAATTTTTTTAATGGTTTATTTCAACTGTCAGTTTGAAAATGTTTCTACGAAGTACCAACTGACATTTATGTTTTCAGATATTAATATATTTTATCTTTAACATGAGTTAGAAGGGACCTGTTTAAGGAAATGCTAAACTAACATATCTTGATTCTTGACAACCACATTAGTTTTCAATTTTAAGAATTGCCATTGGTGTGCAAAATTTACCAAGATACTTATAGAAGTTTGCTTATTGATTGACAAATTACAATAATTTTTGTTGGTGAATATCATCCCAATTTTACATTCTATATAGAATACAACTCTTGGTTGGTTTTAAGTTAAAATAACTACAAAAATGCAATATACCATTCACTTTTTACCAGTACATGCAAAGTACTTTTTTATAACCATTTAATGAAGCATGCTGTTTCCTGCCAAAATATGCAACTGTTTTAGGCATTCAACTGCAAAAAATGTGCGCTATTATTTTTAGCATTTTGCTAATTGGTTAGAAGTTACATATATTGGTAAGTAATGATAGGTATTTTGCTTGATATGGTTATTAAAAATATGATGCCTGCTATATGAATAAAAAGTAAAAAGTGCATTTCGTTTACTTACAGGTTTCCTTAGGTCACAGAAAACTATTTAAACAATACTTACGGATTTTTTTATAGCTATAATAATATATAGTAATTTATTTGTGGTTTATATGTTTCACTTAACTTTGATATTCTTAGACAGTAGCATTTCCAGTGGCTATCATTTATTTATCTTTATTTACAAACGATTTAAACCGTGTCTTTTTGCTGATGAAACAGGCAATTGCAGATGCTTGCAATGTTTCAAGTTCAACAACGTTCGTTTCAGATTTGACCGAACACGAAGTTCCTGCTGAACGAGAGCAGTGCTTTGATGAAGACCAGGAACTAGAACAACTAATAAATGGCAAAATATGCTTCAAAATATTCCCATATTTCAATGGTAAGATTCAATTAAGTATTTTCCTGAACATGATATCAAAAAAATTATTTTGTTTTTGTCTTCCGTTAATCTTTATTATGAAGTCAGTGTTTTATAGGTACACAGTCTTCAAGTGGAGAAAGAAAAGTAATTCTTTCTGGCTCATTTAACCCTCTACATGATGGCCACCTTAAGCTGTTGGAAGTTGCAACAAGGTATGTTAGCAGCTGACCTGTGGTTGACTTTTTAAGTGTCCTGATTTTTGTTTATTGAATATTGTTTTCATAACAGTATTTTTAACAGATGATTTATATATGCAGCCTCTGTAGTGACGGGTATCCGTGCTTCGAGTTGTCAGCCATAAATGCAGATAAACCACCACTGACTGTTGCACAGATTAAAGACCGTGTTAAACAATTTGAAGAGGCCGGTGAGTCTGTTTCATCTGTTTTATATATATATATATATACACACACACAGTTTTCGTTCTAATTTTAGAATAAATTACAGTTTTCGTTCTTTAGGTATATAGTAGTTTTAAATTTAGAGTTATTACAGTTATAAATATAGGGTAAATTACTGTTTTATTTAGAATAAATTACAGTTTTAATCCAAAATACTCTCATCTGCAGTGCACATAACCGGAGTTAACTGAAAAAACTAACGCCCATTAGTGGATAGGACGTAAACTGTGACAACGTACGAATATAAAGGATGATTTATTGTATCTTCTTTGTTTAAGGATGAAAAGTGAAATTTGCTATATACTTAAATGACCAAAATACTCTCATGTGCAGTGCACATGACCGTAGTTTACAAAATAAACTAAACACCTGCTGCTAGTGGAAAGGGATAAGCATACATTCATTAATAATGATTTCTGTTGTGGTCTTAGCTTAAGGACGAAAAGTGAAATTTGCTATATATTTAAAAGACCAAAATACCCATGTGCAGTGCACATGACTGTAGTTAACAGAACCCGCTAGTAGAGAGGACGTAAACATCCGAACATAAAGGATGACTTCTGTTATTTCCTTCGTTTAAAGATGAAAATTGAAATTTACTATATAATTAAAAAACCAAAATGCCATTACGTGCAGTGCACATGCCTGATTAACTGAAAAAAATAGCGCCCGTTTGTGGAAAGGACGTAAATATACGAACATCAAGATGAAGGACAAAAGCTATAATTCTTTCTCTGATTTATTTACCAGATTGATAAAAGTTGGTATAAAATGCGTTTTCAAATGCAGGAAAGACGGTTATTATTTCAAACCAGCCTTATTTCTACAAAAAAGCTGAGCTTTTTCCTGGCAGTGCTTTTGTAATCGGTGCTGATACTGCTGCACGGCTTATAAATGTAAGAAAGTCTTCAAAATCTTTTTACAAATTTTTAATTTTTCTTGATTTTGTAAATATATTACATTCTGTTACTTGTTTCCAGCCAAAGTACTATGGTGGCAGCTATGAGAACATGATAGAAACGCTCTTAGGATGTAAAAGAACAGGGTCTACTTTCCTTGTTGGTGGTAGGAATATGGATGGTGTTTTTAAGGTTTGACTGCATTACAAGAATCTTAATATTGACCAAATTTTGTCCGAGTTACATATGGGTACATAAGTATGATATTGTTGCAGGTCTTGGATGATTTTGACATCCCTGATGAGTTAAAAGGCATGTTTATTTCAATACCGGTGGATAAGTTCCGAATGGATATTTCATCAACTGAAATAAGGAATAGCCGAGGACACCTTTTGTGAAGAATCTTTCTATGTTGTTTAATACTAAGTTGTTCCTAGTGTAAACAAATTTATGTCACAATATGCAAATAAAGGTTTTTATTAATTACTAAATATTCTATGGTGGTTAATAATAATTCGTAAAGGGCATGCGTGTTGCGGCACGAGTGTTGATGCACGTTAACCTGTACGCTATTGTGGGACGTTGATGAAACATAAAGTTACTAAAATTTGTACGCACATTTATGATTAGTCTGATTTTAATAAAATTTATATCGAAATGTTATAAAGAAATAAGGATGTATATATGCAAACTTAAGTTGTCATGAAGAAAAAAAATATTATATTTATATTTGACCCATTTGTCTTATTGGGCGAGCTATGTATTAATTAAAATTTATATTGAAGCGTACGTAGAAATATTGACGTGTGTTTGTATTTGAAATTTAAAGACACGTTACTTGTGGAAAAAAGTTAAAATATATTATATTGACCATGATCGGTGTCGATATAAATATGCATAAGCACATTGCAATGGTTATTCGAAGTTTAAGAAACGTAATAATTTAAAAATAAAGTATGTCAAATACCAATTATAGAAAGAAATAACGCAAAATTAAACATAAAAATGAGTTAACATCAATATATCTATGAAGAGACATAAAATAACACTAAATCAAAGTTAAAAATAAATTAGGTAGTAACTAACAACTTTGAAAATTGAGATACACACATGTAAAGAACTAATTGGCTTCTTCCATGAATAGTGAATTATCTGAGACAACTAACATTTGCTTTTTAATATATATATAATATGGATAGTTGTGGGCTGTGGCTAGATTTTATGGATGGCATTCAAATGCATTGTTAGTTTTAAGGGGTTGACTCTTGTGCTGGGGTGGCGGTTGAATGATGGACCCGAACACAACCTATAGTTAAGGACATCGACCCTAACTCGAATAGGATTCATGTAAGAATTTATGTAAACAAGTCGAAAGAGGATGATCAGTTGCAATAAAGAGATTAAACGGGTAGAAAACAGGTTGGTGGGTTTTCCTCATAAAATATTTATATTTTATTCTAATTTTAAATTGTTAACGTGTATAATTAACTGGGTTAAACATGACAACTAAAAATCTGATTATAATTAAATGAGTTAAACATGAAAACTAAAAATATAATTATGCTTATGTTTTATCGGAATTCACAATCAGCACAAAGTTGGGATATGTACATTCATTGGGTCCAACCTAATCATTAGGATCATGTACCTTCATTGGATCTAACCTCATCAGTTGAAATTTTGAAAAAGGCTAAGGAGTAGAGGGATGCTCCACTAAACTACTTCAATACTCACCAATCCTACAATGCTACATCATTTAAAAGTCTAAACCTACCTAAAGTCTAAACCTACCTAAACTAAAGGAAACACTTCATTAATTCGGCGTTTCATTAGCTCACGAAACACCTACAGACTGATATGTGTTTTATTCGAGATACGGTTTTGCCACAGACTCACTTTCATATATGTTTCTACTTCCTCTCAGTTGGTAGATATTTTTATTAAAGGGTTGTCATATACTTGTTTTGATACTCTTTAGTCATAGATCGCTTGTTGTGGGCGTGAAGGGGGCTTCAAAAGCTGACGTGGCACGACTTTAAAGCCCGGCACACCGTGTGTGGGTGATAAGGGAACGGCTTTAAGGCATTACCGGGTGGAAAAAGAAAAGCTTCAACACATGATGGGGCCCAAATATTAATAGCGTGGGCTTTAAACCACAACACGGTGTTAAAAAATGGAACTTTAACGTAAAGTAACGCTTTAACTTGGGCTTTAAAGTCCCTCTACAAAAACCAGCCTTAGAGCATTCTCATCCAACCCCTTATTTTGTGTGAATGGTATTTTTATAATTTAGAGAGTGATTCAGAGTGTTGTGAGTGAAGAGTTTTTATATTTTAGAAAAAAAAATGATTTTTCTGTATATTTGAAAAGTTGTTGTTCATTCCCTATAATTTTTTTAATATATTTTGAGAGTGGTAGTGAGTGAACGAAAGAGATGTAATGATAAAATGTATAAAAAATATTATTTAATTGAAATAAACAGAAAAAATATAGTGAGTTTTAATGTAATTTTTGATTTATGAATAATAGGTAGGATGAGAATGCTATTTGAGTTTTTTTATAAACAGGGATATTATTGTGCATTTGTATATAAGGTTTGTCGGACATCACAGTGTATATTTTTTCCCGTTCCCTTAAGCCTATGACTCTTGAGTCATTCATGTTTTTCACCATGTGCACCGGCGGACACATGGCATAGCCTCAAGGTGAAGCAATTAACCTAACAACATTTTTAAAGCATCTATATAACTAAAACTAGAGTGACGCGTGCATTTTTCTAACGGTGGCACGACAAAAATAATTTATGTGAGTGGAAATTTAATTTAATTTTTTTTTAAATAGACATTGCAAAGAGCCTAATAGGATGGTTCAAAACCACCCGTAACCTTTAATTGATTTTACAATTTAATTATACTAACCCTCTTTAAACTACTAACTGATTCTTAACATTGATATTTATAAAATTAAAATTTTATTTGTATGAATACCAAAAGCAATGTAAGTTACCACTTACTTACCATCTATTTTATAACGTTTAATAAATGTTTAAATATCAAAATTACTTCATAATAATTTACAGCAATTATGATATTGACTGTTCGGCATTTTCACCTTTTCGGGTTTTATACGAAACTACCCATCTTAAAATGACTAGTTTCCGCAACTATAAACAAAACATCAGTTGGCACTAAATAACAACACTAAAATTAATAGAAAGCACCGAAAAATCTTTAAATGTTATGAAGTTGACATATTTAAACACCAAAAGTAAGTAATTTATTTTTTGGGTTTGCCATTGTGCGTTTTAGAAAATGTTTTTGAGTATGTTTTGCTTCTGGATATTTGTTTGTTATTTTGGTACTTCTTTGATAATTGATAAATGGAGCAACGGCCAATTAGGAGTAAGTGAGCCACGTCTTGCTAAATTGCCTTCATTATAAAAGATATTTTGATCAAAATTGTTGTGTTTGGAACATACTACTTTCAATCAACTTGTTCAAAAGACTTTTTTTTTATACAAAAACTTCAAGTCAACCACTGGCTTTTCGATCTTTTATGGCAAAAAGACATTTTACTTATACCATAGTAATTTTTAAATTTAATAATATGAAGTTTGAAGTCTAGTTTTTTTCTTTTTTCTCTAAACGTTGGATGGTAACCACATGAAGCTTTCCAAGTGGGTCCTATTGGCGTTTGAAAGGGCGAATGAGGACAAATGCATTAATCAAAGTCTTGAATGTCTTGATCAATGCAGGAAAAAAATGGCCAAAGCGAAGAAATTTCTATTGTTTTGGCATAGAAGATGGCGTAAGTTGAGCTGTCAATGCGAAAACTCATCAAATGTGGTCTCCAAGGTAGAAATTATGAACACTGATGTATATAATGCAATTATGGAGTCCGAAGAATGCAGGTGATAAGTTGGAGTCTGTTGGAATTTGAAATGATTCCCGTCTTCCTTTTCGTGTCTGTTATTTTCTCCTATCTACCACCCCTTCACTCTGTTACAAACAATTCTATGCCTACCTGCCCAGCAAGTTTCAGTTGTCCAGCTTTGACCCCTTTTAGTTATCCGTTTTACGATGTCGGGTTGATCAAGGTCAGCTATACTTTGGAAGGTGCGGAAATTCAAATAGGAGGAAACTCGTATAGGATTTTAAGCAAGTTTGATTTTCATCGTAATTCTAGTCGTCTATTTCTCTGGAACCAAAAATTCGGAAAGCTTGTGAAAGATAGCGCATGTGAAGCACTTATGAATAATTTCACTTCACCAAGTCCAAGCCCTATTCTGTATTCAGTTTCAGTAGTTAATTTCATCAATCTCTTCAAATGCACAAATAATCTCACTAATTTTGAGCAACATAATTACAATAGTTATAACGGATGCAAAGATCACAACTTCTATTATAACTACTTCAACACAACAGTTCCAAGTGACCTCCCAAAAACATGTAAAGTAGTGCAGCTACCCGTGAATACCCCAAGCACTCCAGGATTTGATGAGACCAACATATTTTCTCTTCTCTACCCTGGTACCTCCATTTTTTTTAATTTATCACATTCCTGTAGTGAGTGTTGGAGAAAAGGCCAGACGTGTGATACTGAAAATGGACTTGTTTTATGTTTCCGCGTCAAATGGGGTATTTACAGCTTCTCTTTCCTTCTTCCCTTATTTAACTTTACCTTATTATGGGTGCACCGCACCCTAATATATACTTTTATTGTTTATTTGTTACAAAAAACTCACGCATAAAACAAACCGGAAATAGGACGACAAAGATTTTGGGTAATATGCGTTACTTTTAATATGCTTGAATGCATACATACATATACATGTAGAAATCTGTACCTAAACGACTTGCATTTTGTTGTTTTAGTTATAGCTGGATCAACCTTAATCTTCATGTTTATGACTTTTGTCATCTTTATAATCTGCCGTCGCCGTAAGAACAACCCTTTTTCCTATGTCTCATCGAAGAACAAATCTCTAAACCTTGAAGACATAAATCTTTCCTATGGCGTCTCTGTATTCTCCTACAAGGAGCTTGAGGATGCCACCCAAAATTTCGAGCCTTCACATGAACTTGGGGATGGAGGTTTTGGAGCTGTTTATTATGGTAAGAAGTTGATTATTAAAATAAAAACTCACCTGAAATATCCCTACCTCATGTTTCCATCTTTGGGAATAAGGTAAACTCAAAGATGGGCGAGAAGTTGCGGTTAAGAAACTTCATGAGCACAACTACAATCGAGCTCGACATTTTAGAAGTGAGGTTGAGATCCTCACCAAGTTAAGGCACCCAAATCTTGTTGTTCTCTATGGTTACACCTCTAGACAAAGCCGTGAACTACTCCTTGTTTATGAGTATGTTCCCAATGGAACTGTTGCTGACCACCTCCATGGGGAACAAACAAATTCAAGCATTATAACATGGCCGATAAGAATGAACATTGCCATTGACACCGCCAGTGCGTTGTCGTACCTTCATGCTTCAGAAATTGTACACCGAGATGTAAAGACCAGCAACATTCTTCTTGATCAAAATTTCTGTGTCAAAGTTGCAGATTTCGATCTCTCTAGGCTCATATCAAATAGTGTCACTCATGTATCAACAGCTCCTCAGGGAACCCCGGGATATTTGGATCCACAATATCACCAACGCTATCAATTAACAGATAAGAGTGATGTTTATAGCTTTGGAGTAGTCTTGATTGAACTAATATCATCAATGGTGGCTGTCGACTTAGACAGGTCGCAAGACGTGATTAGTTTGGCTAACCTGGCTATAAGCAAGATCAAAAGATGTGCAATTGATGAACTAATTGATCCAGTTTTAGGATCCGATACGAATCCTGAAATTATGAGCATGATCACATTAGTTGCAGAATTGGCTTTTAGGTGTTTGCAATATGATTCAGATATGAGGCCTACAATGAATGAGAGGTGTTAGATGTGTTGATGGATATTCAAGCGGTGGGTAGAACAGACGTTTATGACAGTATAAGAGACTTGCAAACCGTTAGTGTGAAGCCTTTATCTGAAACCAATGATGAAATAATTTTGTTAAAAGATTTCGTGTGTTCACGGGTCTCTGTCGCTAGTGAACGGAAAAGCAATAATAGTGCATCAACAACATTAAGCAGCAATGGAGATAGATCGGTAGTGAAGAATGATATTGATACATGAAAAACCCATTGGGAACAAGGATGACATGAGAGCATCCGACTTTAAATATGAGATACATGGGATGGTGTGTATACTTTTGCTGGTTTATGCTATTTTTCTTTTTCATTAGTACATGGATATGATATGATCAATGTCACACTTTGTTGCTCAGCCGTTCCAACTTCATGCTTAGTTACTTGTGGTTCTGATACGATCATTGTCACACTTGGCCCAACCTAACAGACCCAACCCGCTATTGATCTAGGACCCGAACTAGCTAATGACACAGTCAACAAAATATCCGTTTAAAACCATTGGATATTTCAAAGTTGTTATTTGCTTTCCCAAGTTTTATTTTGCATTGATGTGCTAAAAGTAGTTATAAATTATTAACTAAAATTATGCTAATTTAGGCACTAAGTAATAATTCTAGACTTTTAACTTAACTAAACTATTAATCAGCAAGTAAACTGGTCGACTCTAGTACAGCTAAGTAAGTCCGGATATCGAGCCCACGAGACTATTTAATTACGTTAACTAGCTAAATTAATTAAACTCTACTAACTGACAAGACTATTTAATTATTTATTATTTTAAGGGGGGTTTTACTAAAAACTAATATTAAAATTAATTAATAAAACTAAAAACGACTCGACTTAGAACTTAGACTTAATTCAGATGATGACAAACAACCACCTAGTCTAGAATCCCCAATGCATCAATTATCAAATCGTAGGAAAATGCTAAGTTATGGAACAGGACCCTCGACCCTTCTCAAGGAGACACCTATGGAACCCTAATAAACTATTAAAATTACCGGTTTAAATTAAACTCGCTCACGGTGGCTAATTTATTTTATGACAGGTACTTCTACAAGAAATCCTACCTTACAGCGTGAATATCAAAAGTAATTTAAAGTATTCACTCGACTAGATAAACAAGGCTGATAAAGCTTTATTGCAAATCAACCACAAACTAGTCAAAAACACACAATAAATGACCTAACAGAATCCTATCATAGAATCCTATCATATGAAACAATCACCAAGGAAACTATGAAACAATGAAATTCATCAAACAATCCTAAGCACGCACATGCATTGAATGAATAACAATAAATGTCTTACTTAATCATAAACCATAAACACAACGCATAATCCAAACTAAACTACAATGTCAACAAAAGTTCATCATAAATCTAGATGGTTTAGGGATTTAACCAACAAACATACTCAATAACAAACAAAAATAAATAATTTCAAATAATGATTTATGACGAAAACAATAAATTCAAACAAAATTAAAATAAATAATTTCAAATAATAATGCTTGGATGAGTAGGTGTTAAACCCAAACGCTCTTGGCTCAAACCAACGGATCTTCTCTCCCATCTTGTGTGATAAACAACTCGCTCCAAAATATTCTCTCTAATATCTTTGCTGCCGAGGGCAACCTCCTCTCTCCTGTCCCTCCTGCCTTCAACTCCTTTTCTTCATAAATAAAAAACCCCACCGACCTTTCTTGCCTTGACCTAATAATTTTTTCTGTGGCCTCCTTAACCGACCTTCAAAACCCTGTCCTTTAATTCATTCATGGCCCATTTATGACTTATTAGTGGACCGATGAATTATTTGATGAGTCCAACACTTAATTAAGATAGTCGGTCACGTATGATATAATCACTCTGCACCAAATATGTAAAAGACTTTCTTATTGTTTATGCACTTTCCTTCTTCTTCATGACGTGAATTAGAGTACGCATCCATTTGTTCTTCTTTGTTTTAATCAAATACCTATCAAAACAAACACTGTTAATTAGCATTCATAATTTAGAATCAAGATAAATTAATTCCTTTACAATTTAATCATCATTAAATTAATTAAATACTATTAATAAATCATTCATTTCAAGTTTATAAAGAAAACAGATAATAATAATAATGATAACTAAAATCTAGTCGGATATTTACACTTCCGTCTCAAGCTTAGTAAAAACACTTTGCTTTAGCTCGTTGTCTCAAGTTTTGTAAAAGTACCCAATTTTAACTCATTATCTCTTAGAACCTTAAAAACCCACTTATAAGCCAATCAAGAAGAATATTTAGTAAAAATCTGATTCAAAAGTCTTAAAAATATAAAAAATATTTATATAATAATAAGTATATTTTAGACTACTTAATGCATGCATGTAGCTAGAGAGTTGTCCCACCACTACCTACACTTTCCATATTTCTTGCACAAAGTTTAGGATCCCATGTTTACATTGTCGTACTACATTATTTCCTATTTAAGTTGTAAATTTGCGTTGAAAAATTAGCGAAGAAAATTGCCTCAAAAGTCTTGTTATCTTTCTCTCTCTCTCTTAGTGTTTGCCTACTAAAAAAAGGCTACATTAGGCTCTCAATTTTTTTCAAGCTCCACATGATTATCACCAATCCCACACGAGATTATTTGTTTCTCCGAGACACGTCCTCTCCGAGATTATTTGTTGCACATATACATACATACATGTAGAAATATGTACCTTAACTTGTTTTATTTGCATGCTCTAGTTATCGTTGGATCAGTCTTCATCCTCATTCTGTCACTTATTTTATCCTGTGCACCTCATTTTATAAATGCTTTAGGTGTTACATCGAGTTAAAAAATTTGCAATAACATCTTGTATTACAAAATACATAAACGTCACTCTCTACCTGCTACCCATTTCTATTACTGAAATTTGATAAGTAATAATTAAATATGATTTCTTTATTTTATGTAAAAATTGTTATAACAAGTATTTTGTGTGACTTTGAAAAAAACTCAATCAATTGACAATGAATTTCTAGAGTCACTCTAAGGGTGGTGGTGCAAGAATTGTAACAATACCACCTTAACAGGCCAAAACGGTTAGTATGGTAATCTCTAATGGGATGGTTGGAGGAGATTAATAAAGTCGAAGGGTTAGTTTGAATTACTTGGAGACTAAGTTCGTTTATTATTATCTTTTAAGTTTAGATAATTATTATTTGTTTTTGAATTAGGAGTTTGAGTCTAAGTAGAATAGGATTTGTTCGGGTATATAACCCCTTTTGTTCTCTGTTTATTTAGTATGTACTTTGTTTTTGCAATTGAATAAAAACAAAAAGAGTCGATCGTGTTCCGATCAAACCTCCTGTGTACTCATGTGATTTGGCTCCCCAGTTTAACAACTGGTATCAAGTCTTATCTTCAAGGACAAGATTTGTGGAACGTTGTCAATGGAACCGAAACTCGTTCACCAGCAAACAATATCAATGGAGCAATCGGTAAGTGGCAGATTAAGGATGGGCGGGTCATTTCATCCTCAAAACAACAATAGAGGAAGAGATTCTGGATCACTTTCAAGAACAAGAACTACCGAAGAAAGCTTGGGATACCATCAATCAATTGTTTTCCAAAAAGAATGATGCTCGTTTACAGATGTTGGAGAGTGAATTAATGACAACCCAACAAGGTGATTTAACGATACCACAGTTCTTTAGAAAAGTGAAGGCATTGTGCCGAGAAGTCGGAGAATTGGACCCACAGTCGAAGATAGGAGAACCACGAATGAGACGGATTGTCATTCATGGGTTGAAACCGGAGTACTGAAGCTTTGTTACTGCAATACAAGGCTGGCCAACCAGCCCACATTAACTGAATTTGAAAACCTCTTAGCGGGTCAAGAGGCACTGGTAAAACAGGTGGCCGGGGTGTCGGTTAAGAACGAGACCGAGGCGCTTTATGTCAAGAAGGGAAAACATAAACAAAAGTATAATCAGTATAAAAAACGTGACAAAGGTAAGAAAAGTGGCTGGGATAAAAACAAGGGTTACAGTAAAGAATACAAAGGTCGGCGATAAGAAATTGAACAAGACCAACAAATGTTTTCCATGGAAGTGTCATAAGTGCGGTGTTAGAGGTCATATGCAAAGGATTGTCGGGAAGAACAACAAGAAGGAAATCATGCCGAGGTTGAAAACGAGCAAGCATGGGATGCCGAGGCCCATGTAGCTCAAGTTGAAGATGTCAAAGCCCTTACGGTAACCGTCCAGCAACAGCCGAACAGCCTTGACGAGTGGATCGTTGACTCGGGGTGCTCTAACCAACTTACCAGAGACAAGAGTAAGTTATCTATCCCGAAGAAGTACGAAAGAAGCCGGGTCATTGTAATTGCGGATAACTCGAGACATTCGATCTCAAACATCGGTAATGTGAATTTTCCTAATAAATATGGCCAAAACGAGTTAACTCTTGATAATGTATATCACGTGCCCGGAATGAAAAAGAATTTGATCTCAGCACCAAAAATAACCGAGTCCGGGAAATATGCTTTGTTTGGGCCCAATAACGTGAGAAGAAGTCAAAACTAATGTTGGCGGGGCGAAAGAAAGGTATTGCGTATGTGTTATCTGCTGAATCAGCCTATGTCGAGAAAACAAGAAACCAAAGCAGCACGGATCTATGGCATCAACGACTCGGGCATGTCGGTTATGACAGACTCGAGTTAATGACAAGAAAAAAAGTAGTAAATGGGTTGCCCAAACTGAAAGTTTCAAATGAAATGGTATGCGCAGGTTGCCAATTTGGTAAGGCTTGCCAACAGCCGTTTGAAAGATCAAAGATGAAAACCATGACGCCTCTTGATCTTGTTCACACAGATGTGTTTGGCCTGGTAAAACAAAAATCCCTTGGTGGAGTGGAGTTCATGATCACTTTTATAGACGATTATTCTACATTTCATCAACTAATTAAATTGGGAAGAAACTGGGTGCAAAACTACACTCGATTGAATTCAAGGATAATGAATTCATGCATTAAAGACTTGATTGTTTAATCGTCAACCAAATTAGCCCTGAATCATGAAAAAGTCATAAAATAAAATACAATAGGTCCCCATAGGGGTTCATGACCTAAATTGGTTGTCAACTTCATCAGACCATGCGAATTGCAAAATCCATAAACTAAACCAAACCAAAACCTAAAGAAACGTTCTAATAAGATCAAACCAACCCGAAGCTCTTTATCATTCAAATTCATTTATACCTATTAAATTCATCCTTAAACCAATTACAATCATTGAGAAACAGATTACACAACTTCACCCGGTTCAATTCAAGGAAGTCGAATTCGCGCGTTTAAGAACTTGATGGTGTGATTGACAACCAATTCAGCCCCAAATCATGAAAAACTCATAAAATATAATACAATAAGTCATTATAAGAGTTTAAGAACTGAATTGATAGTAAATTTGGTCACACAACACACGAATCATAAAATCCCCAAATCTAGACGAACAAAAACCCTAATTTTAAATTATACGCACTTGACCGACAAAATCAAAAACAATAGCCATGAAATTCGAATATGAAGCTAATGACATAACTTTGAAGTTGATAGAAGTAAAAGCCCTAATTAAAACCTTCACAGGGTTTCCAATTTGCACAACCGACACATCCGTTCGCGTATAAATAACCTATAAATAATGTTACCGAAAACCATCCTCAAATATCATTCCTGACAAATTTTCTCGCATCCCATGATCATATCAAACAATACCTAAAAGATTTACGGAGTCATAACTTCAAGTATAAGTCGCTCTGAACCCATATGTACAGCATCCTAAAGTACCGACGCAACAAAAATTGAAATGGTCACAATTTGACCATACATACTCTAATTCGCGCGAATCACATATCCATGAATCGTCAGCCGGAATGTGAACCCTTTCTTGTTTTGCTAATAACTTGGTCATACAAACTCGAAATCGAGCAAATAATATTTCCACGCGACCGCGCTTTCGAGCACCACCACCCTATACTATTTCCGCCATCTTCCGCAGCCGGAATTTCTGTAAGAAAACCAAAAACAACTTGCAGGATTTTACTTGGGTTAAATCGTTTCACCATCTTGACCCCAAATCACTCTCCGACGGCTTAAAATCACCATAATATAGAATTAAGAATTAGAGTCAGTTCTAACCACTAGCAATCAAGCAATAAGCGATTTATTTACAATGAACTAACATCAAATTGAAGTATATGTGCTTCGAACGCTTGAATTGAACGAAAACTGAATGGGAAGTGGGAGGAGAAAGTATCCATCGGCTGATGGGAAAACTAGGGTTAGTGTTGTGACTTAAAATTTGGATTATACTTAATTGGTCACTTAAGTTTGCTGAAATTAGTACCTTGATCCCAAAGTTAACTAGATGAATTTTCGAAAAGAACAACAAGCCCCCCTAACTTCGAAAGATAAAAATTCCATCAATAATACAAAGCCGAACAAATGATTTTATTTCTTGAGAATTTACGGGCATTACAACAATTTGCATAAGGCCATACATAGCACAAAGAGTAATCGTCGCATACAATGCAAATGTTGTATGTTGATATAAAATTGTTTCTATATTAAAAGGGGCATTTCCTTAAATTTAGATGGACAAAACATTCCAAAAATAAATAATATATTATTTCTGTAGTAAAAAATATAGAAAATCAAAGTCATGTTATTCTACAAATGGGGATAAAAATAAGAAGTACGAGAAAGATTTATAGACAAAAAGAAAAACCCTAAAAAATAATGAAAAATTAATAAAAAAATCATAATTCAAAATTTAATAAGAAAACGAATAATTTAAAAACACACAAATGTTTTCACCGTTTTCCTCGTTCAAAAAAAAAAATAATAATAAAAAATATCTCTTGAAAAAGACACAATGTTAAGGAAAAAAAATCATTATGTCTTTCTAGTTATCATTGTTCTTTTTTGTTTATTTTCGTCATTGATTGTGCCTTTCTTTTATATTGTGTTATACTACTCAACATTATGTTATATTTTGTTCGGTATTGTGTTATATTTTGCGACATACCGTGTTTTTTTTTATTTATCATTGTATTATTTGTTCATTTTAGGCATTGTCTTTTCGGCTTTTTTTTTTGTTGCAATAGGAATGACAGTGAAAACATTTTGGTTTTTAAATTTTTTTGTTTTATATTTATATTTGAGTTTTTATTTGATTTCAATTTTTAGGGGTTTTTTGTGTGACCACAAATCCTTCTCACACTTCTCACTTTTGTCTCCGTTCGCATTTTAACTTTTCCCTATAAAATTATTTGGGAAATGATATTCTGATGTTATCGTTTGTATATGCAGGAGGAAAATTGCACGGGAAGATTCATGTATTGGGTAATTTATCACAAACCTACATATTAATTTGTCATGCCAACCTACTATTTCACTTTTGAGAACAAACTTATTTATCAACTTGAGTCTTTTGACAGTTGCCGCACTTGGCGTAGGCTTTATAACAACATGTGCCATTATAATCTTATGCTTAAAAAGGAAAGTTGGAAGGAGAAAAAAAATGCAAAGTACAATGCCAAAGTTGAAATGTTTCTAAAGAATCATGAATTCCTAGCTCCAAAAAGGTACTCTTACGCACAAGTTGAGAAGAAAACAAATTCCTTTAAGGTCAAACTAGGCCAAGGTGGGTTTGGTACCGTGTATAAAGGAGTGCTAAGAAACCAATACCTAGTAGCAGTGAAGGTTTTAAAGGAAATAAAAGGTGGTGGGGAAGATTTCATTAATGAGGTTGCAAGTGTTGGTAGGACTTCCCATGTTAATATTGTAAGTCTTATCGGATTTTGTTTGGAGGGTAATCATAGAGCTTTGATCTATGAGTTCATGCCCAATATTTCCCTACAGAGGTTCATATTCAGCCATGGTTCTTCGAGTAGTAGCCAACTTGGGTGGGAAAAACTACACCATATTGCGATTGGGATTGCTCGAGGTCTTGAATACTTGTATAGGGGTTGTAGCAAGAGGATATTACATTTTGACATAAAGCCACACAATATCCTATTGGATAATGACTTTTGTCCTAAGATATCCGACTTTGGCATGGCTAAGTTGTTCCTTGATAAAGAAAGCAGGATATCCATGTCTCATATGAGAGGAACACCTGGTTATATTGCTCCTTAACTATTTTCTATAAATTTTGGAGAGGTTTCTCACAAATCAGATGTTTATAGTTATGGAATGATGATTCTAGAAATGGTTGGAGGCAGGAAAAACATACAGGTTGGAGTTTATGTATACTTTCCTCATTGGATATATAAGAAGATTGAATTGCATGAAGAACAACTTGGACTGAGTGAGATTGTAAGTGATGATGAAAATAGGATTGTAAGGAAAATGATTATTGTGGGATTGTGGTGCATACAAACTAATCCTTTGATCCGACTGGCAATCACTAGGGTGTTGGAAATGTTAGAAGGGGACTTAGAGTCACTTGAAATCCCTCCAAAACCTTATATTTCTTCTCCATCAAGATGTATCTGTTCCCCATCAACATATTCATTGCATCCTTTTAGTTCTTCTACTTGACACTTTGGTAATATCTGTTCATTTAAATATTTCTCTGCTATATGTTATTCCATGGAGTATGGGATGTGCTGTTTACGTCCCAATTAACCTTTAGTTAATCCAATTACCAACCGGAATATCACTTTCAGGTTTTGGATTCCATATTAATTGGGTTCGGTTTGTTTAGGTTCGATCTTCTAGTTCAAGTTAATTCAGGTCGGGTTTAGTATTTGTGTTTGGGTAAAAATGTCACCTCTAGATATCAGTCACCTCTTTCCCATTTGGTCCACCTGAGCTTAAAAATAAATATTGAACGCATTCCTATAACAATACAATATCCTTTTACTATTTGAGTGAGTTATAAAGTTCATCCCACTGCTTAATCGTCATGTTTAATTTTAATTTGTTACGATCTAAAAAAACATTATTTGACTTGGTATCTATATAGGTTAGAGCCCGTTTTTTCACATGGGTGAAAAATATAATAAAAATAAAAATTATTATATGTATTGCATAAATTCAATTGTTTCATATAATAATTTTTATTTATGACTTTTTATTAAATTTTTTTTATACATTATGTACTATAATTTTAAGTTGAAAAGCAAATCTTAATGTTTGATTTATTTCAAATAAAACATTGATACCGATATTGTTGTATTAAATAATGTGTGTATAAAAATGATATTTATAACAAAATATTGTCACAGATTTAAAAATTAAATTTACAAAGACTAAGGTTTTGTTGTAAAAGAAAATAAATAAAAATATATTATATTTTAAAATAAAGAGAGACACGATGAACAATCTTAAATGGTTGTGTTAAAGAGATATGAGAAGACAATGTTATACTGTGAATTATGAAAATGCTAACAATTAAATATATTATTGGTTTATACTTGAAAAGAAATCACATTTATATATGTTAAGTCAGGAAATCAAACACAATTACCATTTTAGTGAGTTGGTAAGCGCATTTGGTTTGAAACATGAGGTCTTGGGTTCGAAACCCGTATCACACAATAATATATTTTTCAAAATTTTATAAAGTCTTACGGGTTATGGGTTATAATAGGAAGACGGGTCTTGGGTCATAATATAATAGGAAATAGTGATATGACATCTACTTAGCATACTATGTGGAGTGTCTAGTTTAATGCTATGTAAACAACTTATGTTGCTTTAATAGTATAGCTAGATTATGATCTGGCGACTCAACCAGATGGTTTTGCATTTTGAATTATAAGCAACTAAACACAATTCTTTTATTATATATGTTTCATTCAGCTCGCAAGTAATAAGAAAATAATAATCACAATATCGGAAGAAGAATATAATCAAACACTTGATTTTATTATGGATAATAGTGAGGTATAGATACAAGAAATGAAATTGATTACAAGCTACAAATATGGAATAATAAAGACAGAATAAAACTAATTAAACCTATTCAAACTATCTAAATATAAACGAGAGTTACATATTATAAATATTAGATTTGTATGAACTCTTTGGAGTGAAACCGTTAATGGTTATGTTCTCTAATATGCCCCCCCCCCTCCCACACAAGATGGATGATGAGGAGACCAATCTTGAAAAGAAGATTTTGGTAGAGTGGTGTGTGTAGGTCTTTGGATGGAAACCAATTAATGGTTATTGGTTTGGTTTGGTGGAGTTGAAATGGAGAATGGGAGGATGATTGGGGTGTAGAAAAAATATGTGTTGTCATGAGAAAGAGGATAGCAGTTTATTAACATGTTGAAGAGTGGGTCGGCCAAAAATGGACCGTTGAACATTTTAGTGATGGAAAGGAACCGTGGGCTGACGGAACAGTGCGTCGTCGGAGAATATTTTATTGGTGGAGGGGAACAGTGGGCCGACGGAACAGTGCGTCGCTGGAATATATTTTAGTGGTGGAAGGGAACAGTGGGCTGACGGAACAATGCATCGCTGGAAAATATGTTAGTGGTGGAAGGGAACAGTGGGTCGACGGAACAGTGTTGTCACACCCCGAAAATCTTATCTTAGCAGCGGAAGACTTAACTAAGTTAATTTTGGGTAATGACAGATGCCGATAGACAAATCACGAAACAGAACGCTTAAATATATTAAAGGCTTGTTTATTCATCAGAGTGCACATGTCATATTTTACGTAGTTTATTATTATTACGAGCCTACAAGTTCCACATCATCAAAACACATGCGTTCTCGGTTCCATCCCATCCATCCCTCGAGATGCCTCCATATTTCTCATTTACCTGAAAAGTATGCTAAAAAAATTTTGTCAACACGAATGTTGGTGAGTTTCTCAATTAACACCGGAATGTAACAGTTCTCGACTTTACATCCATTTATTTCTCAATGATAATTTTCCATCAACCATTCTTTTCAATGGGAATTTAATTTTCAACGTTTTCAAACATAGAAATATATTTATTAAACAAAACGTGTTAGTTGTAAACGAGCAAAGCGTACAACACATGCATGACTATCATTACGATAAACCTCATGCATACCAAAATCAAAATATTCCTACCTTTTCAACCGGAGCGACTGGAAGAGTGGGGGGCGTCGCCCCGATTGATCTACCAATATTTTTAGGCCCTTTAAAAATCGTATTCCGGTTTTGTCGGTTTTTCGTTAATCAGTGAACCGGTTAATTTTTCTTGTAAAAATTAAGTTTTTAATTATCTTTAATACTTTAGGTGTGAAAATAACAGGTTTTATAAGTTATTTTGTTAAAATAGTTCATTTCTTAGTTTAGTTATTAATTTCACAAAACTAGTAATTTTGACGTTTCCGGGTCGGTTTTCGCGACACGAACCGTCAAAGACCAAGTTATTCCATATTGACCTTAACATATACATTTACTTATGTAAGGTATATATATTATTTGGGTTTAGGGGCTGTTTCTAAAACAGTTCCCGAAACCGTTGTCGGTTCGCGTTAAAAGTCGAATTTTTCGACTGTTGTAGCTACCGACAAGCAATTTAAGAAAAATTAAACCCATCAAACACTTTGTACACTAAATACACATATTTCTAACATATAATTTGATTCAAATTTCCAGGTTTAAACACTTAGCATGAAACACAACCTTTTAGTAATTTCAAGTTTTGACATGTTCAAGTCCTAACCTTCAAATTATAGCAATATATGAACATGTTCTTTTATCATATCACATGTGTAGGTAATACTTATATTTTCCAGATTCTAAACCATAATATAACATGTCCCTTTCAACTCATGTGACACCAAAAATTCAATTTTTAGCATGTTCTTTGCATTCTACACTAAAATCCAACATAGAACATATACCCTTCCAATCATTTTGTGCCATATTATCTTCATTCTCCTAATTATTTTATCAATCACTTTTCATGCATGTTATGATATCACATCACTTTTCAGTTTTCACCGTGCATGCAAATTCAAGCATTCAAGTGTATAAAGCTAGCATGCAACCTAAGTGTCAATTGTTAAGTATATAACAACATAGTTGTATTTAGTCTATTTATCACATTCAATCATTTTAACTAGCTAACATAATGTCCTACTTAATAGTAGCATGATCAATACTTTTTAAAACAAACATATCCACTATGTCATTCAATAAAGTTTCCTTATTTAGTAAGTTGTCTAATATTTTTTAATATTGTTATTTTTAGTCTTTCAACTTGCATAATATCTAACATGAACCTATTTTAGTCATCAAGTTTCAACAAAATCATCACATACATAACCTAATCATAATAATTTCACCTACAATAATCACCAAAGAGCAAAATACCTAACATTTTCTTATTTATATTCTCTCTATGCATGCATGTGTGTGTGTATATATATATCCAAAAATCTTTCAAGAACCAATCTAAGCATAATAATCATAGACACATGTGTGTGTATATGCATGCATGTGGGTTTTGGGTTCCCACACACACACCCCCACGACACACACACACACACATACTCAAAGCCAACTTTTCATTTCACCATATTTACAATCTAGCTTGGATTTTACAAAGTGTGAAACATTTAAGTAACAGAACATATAAAAATCAAAGCTTAACAATTGTTTTACCTTAGTTTTTGGGTGAGATAATAAAGAAGAAGAAAAGATGGATCTTGAGTTTCCTTGGTCTTTAGCTACCTTCCTATAACTTTCTTTTTCCTTAACCCTTGAATATAACTTAAACCTTAGTGAGATGACATGGTAATGGAAATGAAAATGTAAGGTGAAGTGAGGGTGGGGGTGGGGTGGCAACGGTTGGGTGGTGGTGGTTGTATGGGTTTTTGATTTTTGGCAGTTGGGGATTTAAGGTGGAGTGAGATGGTGGTGTTTTGATTAATCAACCTCCACAGGTGAGTTCTTGGTTAATGTTCTTGAGAGAAAGATGGAAGGTTATGGTGGTGATGATTCGGTTATATGAAGATAAAAGAAGATTGTAGGTAGGGTGAGTTGTTAATCATAGAATAGATATGTGGAGGTATAGAAAAGTTTGGTAGATTTTAGAAGATTATTAAATGATTACAAGAAATCTAATTGGTTGTATGGAGAGGTGGGGAGATTTTTGTAGAATATGGAGCCGGCAATGGAGGGAGTTTTGAAAGTGATATGGTGGGTTTTTAGTTAATTAAAACAAAGTCTTTAGTTAAAAAGTTTAACGTTGTCGAACTTTAACTATCTAAACGAACTCCGTTATTTTTGTCAGACTTTATCCAATTTCAAATTCCTGATGCAACGATCCTAAGAACATAATTTTTGGTGATATTGTGTTTCGGGTTCATACAGTGTCGGGTGCCGGCTCTTACCTATAAACTTACTATTTTTCGTGCAACGAAAAATTCTAAAAATAAGTTTATCACTCATGTCTACTATTTTTACAAACAATATAATTTTTCGGGTCATTCCTGACTATTTTGGATTTTTCAATTTTCCCGGAGTATCGCCGGTATTCGTTACGTGCAGTGTCCGCTATACGACAAATTTAAACTTTTCGAATGTAGCTAAATATAACACACATATTTTTGAATACTTTGGAATAAAAAATATTATTTCATTTATTACAATATTTTATTCAGGTAATCACTATTACCTTAACCACGGTTTAAGGCTAATTTTTCCGGGGTTTCAGAAGTGTGTCATCGGAAATTATTTTAGAGATGGAGGGGAACATTAAGTTGACGGAAAAGTGCATTGCCATTGAGATGGAGGTTCGATTGAGTTGTCGACATATTTGTCGAGATCGAACCCGAAGAGATTAGCAAGAACTTGACATCGTAACACGGGGAAATTGGTGGACGCAAGTTTGATTGAGAAATTTGAGGCGGCAGCAAGTTAATAATTTCAGCGGGTGGTGAAAGTCGATGCCGGAAGTTGGGATCAGAAGGATCTCATGGGAGCACTTTAGGTTCCGACACCATAATAAGAAAATAATCAATCACAATATTGAAAGAAGAATATAATCAAACACTCGATTTTGTTATTGATAATAGTGAGGTATATATAAATACAAGAAAATGAAATCAGTTACAAGCTACGAATATTGAATAATTGATTGTTGGGTAAAAGTTAGTTATTATTATATATTAGTTAGTTATATTTAGGTAAATAAATGAATGAACATTGGTACTTCAAACATTGCTATGTGTTTTCAGGACATTGGAAGTTATGGAGCTTAAACGAGTTAATTCAGAGCCATCCAGATGAAGATTAAGAAAGCCTCAAGATGATGGAAGCATGGGGAAACATGTAATGAGGGTTAAGAAGGATTCGGGAAAGGATTGGATGAGAAACTTGAAGCCGAAGTGAAAACTGAACAAGATGGGTTACCAGAAAAGTGTCTTTTAGTAAATCAGGCATATCTCGGCCTAGAAAATGAGTTACGAGACCCATAATATATGAATTTCATGTTTCTCAACGAGACGAATCTGAAAATGAAGTCAGTTGCATCTTTGCGATAAACGAAGATGCTGGACATGCATCTTTGCGATACGCGAAGATGCTTAAAGTCGGCAAAAATAAGGGTTTGCCTTATATAAACCAATTAACCTCACCGTTCGGGATATCACGACTTCCAGAGGCAAAAGAGGCTTATATGTGCTCCAAGTAAATCTTTCAGTCCATCGATTATACACAGTCAACTTGTATAGGGAACTTTCGATTACTGACACAAATAGGTGTTTGTATCACTTGAAAGCTAATACAAGAATACAAGCAGCTTCCTGAGATGTTATTGCTTTCGTGTGTTACAAATTAGTCCTCACAATACAATTAAAAATACTTAGGGTGAGAAAATAACCGAATACTAACTGAATTAACTGACATAATGGAAACAAAACAACAAACAATAGTTCGATTTAGCCATGACGGATCAGCAAAAAGCTGTGCTTCAATTTCGGTTTTGATGCGTGTCATAACCGATAACCAAACCGGTTATAACCCATCAAGAAGTTTGGGAAGTGGCAATATTACAAGACCACACATTGAATGATCAAAGCTCTCTACCTATTTATGCATCTTTAAGATACAACTTTCATATGAATTTGTTGATAATAGTTATTAATTTTTATTTATTTTTTAATTCACACATGTGTGATTTGGGTAGGACCATTTATTGGAGTGGTAGCCGCAATTTTCCCATCTTAGTAAAAAAATGTTTATATATTAGGTAGTGATTTTCCTTCCTTTTTTACTTTATATTAAATTCATCCCATTTGAATTGAATGACTATCTTGTGAGCCATTGTATAAGTATTTATGGGCTTATTTTGGAGAATGCATATTTGCAAGAATTTGATTGTAGTATGTAATACATATTACATACAAAGTTCGTTGCTGGTAATGACAAACTAGGTGACCGACACCCTTCCTCCATGCCATCCCTTTAAGCTGCTTGCCATTTTTTTGCATGAAATCTAACGGTTACTACCAAGTTTGAGTTGCTATTTATTGAAAGTTTTACCAACGGATGGTGGATCGATAGTCCGTTGAAATTGTCTAACACCGATAAACGACTGAAACAAATAAGCAATAATCCGTCATCACCTGTCAGTTTGAATACGACCAAAATTTCCGTTGGTAATCCCTCAACAATTACCGATGAACCCGTGAGCACATCGTTGTCACACCCCAACCTAACGGTGAAACATGCCGGAGCGTGACAATATTTGTATCATACATAGCTCAAAGACACTAAAATATTTATAAGTGTCAGTATCTAAATTTATTTATTTACAACAATTATACACAAATAATTCAAATGAAAAAGAAATAAATACAACAATTAAACTTTATAATTTTTAGCCTGAAGTCTAAATCTATGTCTTTACTTCAAATAACTTCTATATCAACCTGCATTATGCGCAAAAATAATTTATCAATAACACATGTTGAGCGAGTAATTCACAGTTTGGTGTAAATATAATAATAATATTGAGAATTAAACACTTCACTACGTTAGTAAGTAGCATCAATTAACATAAGTAAATATATGTTTCCTTTCAACATACCACTAGATTCAGACATTTTTACTCCAAGTTCGTAACCAATAAGTGTGTCTTTTTGAACATGCCACTAGATTCGGACATGCCTACTCGAACGTTGTATGATCATACTGTGTGGATGAGGATGAGGATGAGGACGAGGTACCAACCAACCATAAAAGCAGTAAACACATAAATCGCATAGCAATCAACAATTAATCGAGCAACATCACAACCACGCAATTAATGGAATTGTGTTTGAGTGAAGTAATATAATAATAGTATACTACACAAAGTATTTGTTACGGAATTTTTGCTACGAACAAAATCGGTAGCAAATTTTGCTACGAATTAGATACGGATTAGCTACAGACATATTTTGCTACGCTTTAGCTACAAATATTTCGTTGCAAAAAAAAACCGTAGTAAAATTCATAGCAAAATTGAGTAAAAAGATATAATACAAAACACCTTCATAAATTTGATAGCAAAATTCGTAACACAATTTTGAAAATAAGTATTTAAATAGTAATTTCATAAATTTCTAGCAACATCGTGAAAGACATAATTTGAAGAACTATATTAATAAGTCCGTAGCGAAATTTGTAGCAAGATCGTGAAAGGATGTATATAAACTAACTTAATAAAATCCCTATCAAGCAACGTAGCAAATCGAGTGAAAAAAAAATCAAAAAATAATTTAATAAAGTGGGTAATGATATTCATAAAAGATTGACAAAATAATTACTAAAAAAATTAATTCATCGTAATCACTAATGTAGAAAACGTTAAAGTAAGTATTAAAAACAACTAATATTAGTTAAGAAAATACATGGCAAAATCAAGAAAATAAAATTTTAAAAATAGTTTAATATAGTTTGAAACAATGTTAAATTTGGTCTTACAAAAACATTATTAATGAATCAAAGTCAAACTTAGTCACTTATGTTCAATCATGTACGCAATTCGTAAATTTGGTTGAAGCAAAGTTGATCGATCAAAACTACTAATCGGTCAATCAAAGACACTATTTGGTCAACGAAAAGAAATATAGCCTGTTAGTTAACACGCTACAAATAATTAATATGTATTTTATACAAGTGAAGTGAATATTATTATTAGTTTATAGGAGTTAAATGCCACTAATGCCATTCAGCAAACCAAATTATCCCTTTAAGCTTAATAAAGCATATAGTGGCCCATTAAAAATAATCGTTACTATTAAGTTCTAATATGATCTGTTAAGACATGTATAGTCTATTATTGCTTGTTATAATATACGATGACTCACTACAAATTGATATCACTATTTTAGGTACAATATGACATATAACACATTAATACCTATCATGATACATTACAAGTTCATTAAGACCTAACGTAGCTCATCAAAACTTGTATATATCATTATAACTCATTAAAGCATAACATGACATATTAACTATGCCTTACCACTAAAGGCTTTGGTTGTGTGGTAAGAGGTTATGCCTCTTGGTGAAAATAAAGTTTGATATCTAGTGAGTGTATCATTTAGGAGTATGATAATATTGTAAAAACTTTGGTTGTTCTAGAAAAAAAATTCCATTATGCCTCAAGTGAGAGTACTCTAGCCAGTATTAGGACACACCCATTTATACCGACCGATATAGCTTGTTATTGGCTAATTAGATATACAATCTTAAGACAATATACTTATTGTAAGTAAAAAAATAGTTATAATTATAACTAGGGTTTGGATACAAATGACTTTTATCGTGAGAAGTGTCCAAATAACTAGAGTAATAATGTTAACATTAAAGTAATTATTATTACATAATTACTTTTGAACAAGGAGTAATTACTATTACACTTCTTTATTTTTTATAACATAATTACTCTAGTTGAAAACAATATTTACTCCTAATTATTTGTATGTTTAGCAGTCTAATTTTATTTGTTCCGAATCCCAACTTTTATAACTAACTTTTTATTATTTATAAATTTTGTTAGAATTAACAAATAAATTATATTTTTGTATAACTTTTGTTATCTTAAACTTGAAGAATTCAACGACTTGAAAATAGAAATTCCCTCCGCTATTTCCCGCCTGGTAATTCCTCTTTTCCCCAAATTTACACTTTCCCTCTGATTTCCTCACGGCTCTCAAACACCCATCCCTCGTTCTTGTTGTATCGGTTTCTGGGGATCGCTACCGCCGACGAACAACTGTCGTATCACTGGACTGTTAGCTCAATTGTTGTTTGGCCCAAGTTTAAGGCCCAATCCAAGAATTGTTAGGGTTTTTTATATTTGGTAATGTCTTTGCTAGCAAGTTTGGTTAGTCTATATAAGCTGAGTTATGGTTAGACATTACAGATTATGTAGTTGGTGCAACCGAGTTAGGGTTTATCAAGAGTCAAACCAAGTTAGGGTTTGAGATATTGTAAATAGTTTTGAGTTATATTTTCTGATTATTATAAACGAGAGTTAGTCGTTTTATTCGTGTTGATTATCGATCTGGGACTTGAATTGGTATCAGAGCCAAGTTCAAGAAATTGATAATTGGTCGGCGGTGATCGGTGACTTGAGGAGAAGCTATATCGGAATCAAGTCGGATTCCGAATCGGAGTATCTTTTCACAAGCATATCAGTCGGTCCTGATACAACAGTTTAAAGGAAGAACCGGCGGTAGAAGTACATCGGAAAAGTAAGTCCTGCATCGGTGAGTTTACAAGGTTCGCAGTAAGAAATTCGGTTAATCGCGAGGCATTTGAGAGCCAGGTCGTTACAAGTGATGCGTGTTTGGTTATGAGAGATTCAGAGCTAGGCAAGAACTTGTTTCGTAGGCAAAATTGAAGCAGGCTGTCGCAAATTTATTCCCTGTGCTGACGTCGTTTTACGATTCCATAAATTGGTGGATTTATTGGTATTGTCTTTTGTGATTAAAGAATAATAAGTTGTGTCACAAAAGACAAATTCAAAGAGAGGGATTAAAGATTGGGAAGCCAGCAGGTACACGAAAAGAAAAAAAAAAGATATTTTTGAGCAATTAATATTGTTTGGAGTACAAGTTATTTACAAGCAAACCGGTTACTGAAAAACTGTTTAGACTGTTTGGTTTGTATTTGTTCCAACGTAGTGGAGCAAGAAGGTTCGACTTCAATGTCAGGTGACGAAGAAAGACCGGTAATCTAACCCAAAGCGAGTGGGGGATATCATTACATGTTCCAAAGTTGAATGGAACTAATTACATTACATGGGCGATTGTGGTGGAAGCGATATTGGATGATCAAGACCTATGGGAATTTGTTCAACCAGAAGAGGGTGCGGTTATTGATGCGAAGAAGAATAAAACGACAAGATTGTTTTTGTTTCAAGTGCTGGATGGTGATATTCTTCTTCAGATTTCTCAATACAAGAATGCCCGAGATATTTGGACGGTTTTGAAGGCACGGTATGTGGAGCCGAGCGAGTACAAAAGGTTCGACTGCTAACATTGAAAAATGAATTTGAGAAACTCAAGATGGCGGAAAACGAGACTATTGACGAGTTTGTAGGAAAAATAACAAGTATGGTTTCAAAGGAAATGAGTCTAGATCACGTGTTCGAGCAAGATGTCTTGGTGAAGAAGTTACTAGATGCGGTTCTAGATAAGTACTTTCAACTCGTAGCCTTAATTGAGCAAAGTGTTGATCTTGATAGTTTGATGTTTGAAGATTCTGTTGGAAGACTTAAGGCGTTTGAGGAACGTCTACGAGGGAGAGAACGCGTTTCAAATTCACAAGGTTAGTTACTTTTCAATATGTCGGAAAGTAGTTACAAAGGCAAGACGTATGATTAGTCCGGTAGCCGAGGTAAGGGTTGGCCAAGTTCACAACGATGTGGAAGAGGTTGTGAAACAGGAGGTCAAGATGGTTGTGACAACCGAGATGGTCAACATCGTGGGCCAAGGTATACGGGTTAAAGAAGAGCGAATGATCGTCAAAAGGGTAGAAGGGATAGATCACAGGTTCAGTGCTACCGTTATGATGAGTTCGGTCATTTTGCGTCTATGTGCCCGGAACGTATGAAGAAAAAGGAAGAATCTAATTTGAACAAATTGATGATTTTGATCCATCTTTGTTTATGATAAAAGGTGACAAGAAGACGGTTTTATTAAATGACGACGGTGTGATTCCAAAACGTTTCAAAACCGAGCCAATGGAGAAAGATGTTTGGTATCTTGACAACGGAGCATCGAATCACATGACGGGTAATAAAGCGTACTTTTATGAAGTGAATGAACAAGAAACGAGAACGGTGAAGTTCGGAGATGAATCTTGTATTAATATTCGGGGAAAAGGGTCGGTCTTAATTGAAGGGAAAACGGGGGGTAGCGCCTGTTGACCGATGTCTACTACATCCCGAGCCTACCATGCAATATCATAAGTCTTGGTCAAGCAACGGAAGGTGGATGCGAGATTTACATGAAACATGATTTGATAACCATTAAAGATAACATAGGTAAGCTTCTGATGAAGGTGACAAGGACCAAGAACCGATTGTACAAGATTAGCCTCAAGATGACAAGTCCCAATAAACGAGCTATCATTGGAATGAAGAATTTTGCAGGTCGGGAGCTGAGGAGATCGTTATCCTTGGTTCTTCATCGTCTAAGGTAATTGAAACATCTATCCTACTCGTCTAACACCCATAATCAAAAGCGCTAACATTAGTTAAACAAACATTGAACGAACTGATCAATTCCAGAGTTAGGGTTTGTAATCAAAATTGGATTTAGTTAATTACTGTATATATACAACCATTTACAAACCATACTCAACTGACACAGCAGCGCGCATGGCTGGTATGTGTTTGTTAACTTCTTTAGCCGGATGAGGTCGCAGGTTTGATTCCCAGCCACCGTTTTTTTTTGAGTTATTTTAGTTCTTTAATGTTTTAAATCTTTATAAATATTATAACCAATATTAAATAGTAAATAAACAAATGTTTTATTTAACGGACATCATAAAAGTTAAACGTATCGTATCGGTTAGTTTCGTTACAAGTTTTCGTGTATATATATATATATGTATGTATGTATGTATATTTATTATTAATAATAAATCGTTATTATTTTATTTTAAACCGACACTAATATTGGACTCATCGTTGTTAAAGTCTTTTCATCAATTTGCTCATATTTATTATAAACATATAAAATAATTTATATGAATATATATATATATATATATATATATATATATATTTATATATATATATGTATGTATGTATTATTTTTTTAAAACCAAACTATAATAAACGTATTGGAAGTATTAATTATAATTTTTACCATCAAAATTTTGTTAAAAATTCTAAAATATAAATTTTATGTTAAATATATATTTAAACATTTATTATTATTATATCTCAACTCATAATTATTCAAAAACTAGTTATTCGTAAGTTCGCTGATATGATAAACAATGATTTTATAATAATCTTTAGAGAGCAATCGTTCAATCCATAACGTACCAATCATAATTGTAACTCAATCCACATCGACACCTAAAATTCATTATATGTATTATATTATTCATAATTCGTTCATAATATTATATTATTTAATTAGGATTCTTGTCGATAATTCCCGAAAAGTGTGATTATCATTTTCTTGTCGTCTTCATTCTCGTTTAGCTTACTCGATCAGGTGAGTTTATCATTCCCCTATTTTACTAGTTTTCTAAATGTTTTGGGACATATGCGTACGTATTTGTATTTCATACTATATATATTCAAACAAATGCATACGTGTTATTGTGAGTGATTTAATCAAACATACGTGCTAATTGCTTACTTGTGTTACCATTCAATCAATCGTATATTGGAATTACTATTCAATCAATCATATAGCGGGTGTTCCTGCTGGTGACCAACGCCCGATTCGCTTGGCAACGGTCTACATACTTGTTTATGGTTTGATTTCATTATTCACACTTATCACGTTATGCTTATTTATTTTGTTGTGTCAAACTGGTGATATTCTCACTCAACTTATGTTGACAAAAACTCCATTTTACACGCATATGCTGGTTACTTGTATGAAAGATTGAAGCTTGGACATGTAGACAACACTTTAGGATGAAATCAAGTTAAACTTTATTTGAATTCATATTTGTTTATTTAAATTTGTTACTGTATTTGTAAACATGTGTGTGTGTGTATTGGAGTTAAAATAATTAATTAGATATTATCACTTTTATACTATGATAATATCTTCGAGCTGTGAGCAATCGGATCATGCCCCGGCATTTCCGCCTTAGGTTGGGGTGTGACATCAAATCTTTGAGAATGTTACTTGACTCAATATTCAATGGCATTAGGCTTAAAATGATCCAAGGAAAATGAAAATATGAAGGTAGACTAGGGATGAGCAAAACGGGTACTCGTATCGGTATCAGTACCGGTACCATAACCGGTATCGATTTTGGTATTGTCGGTACCGAATCGGTACCAAGTTTTGAGTTTTCGGTACCAGTACAGTACTTGTATTTCCCAAATTTTTCTTTCAAGACCGGTACCAAACCGAACATTTCGGTAATGGTATCGGTACCAAGATTTTGGGAAAATCAATATCGATACTGGTATACCGATACCCGCTTAACCCTATGGTAGACCCAACCGGATATAGAAAGGTGATTGGAAGCTTGCATTATTTAACCCATACGAGGCCCGACTTAAGCTACAAGGTCGGTTACATGAATTGGTTCATGAAATTAGTAACTCAAGCTCACGTTCAAGCGGTTAAACAAATTCTCCCACATCTAGGAGGATCACTCGACTTCGGTATACTTACTTGAGAGAGGAAACCATAGTAGTCAAGTGATGGATATGGGAGATGGTCGGAGTACCTTGGGTCTAATTTTCTACTATGTACTGCATTGGTATCGTGGCTTTCGCAAAATCAAGGCACAATGGTGTGATCATGTAACACCCTAGGCAAATCCCACATCGGCTGTGGACAGGAGAGATCCTTGGTTCATAAGTAAATGTCCCGCCTCTTAAATCACCAATGCATTTTGGGCTTAATGGTAGTGGACGAGAGGAGAGTTCCACAATTAAGCGTGCTCAGGTGGGAGTAGTAGCAAGATGGGTGACCTCCTGGGCAACCAAAAACAAATCCGTGAGCTCTTCGTGGGTAAAGCGGACAATATTGGTGGTGCGAGGGGCCGGATGTTACAAGTGGTATCAGAGCCACTCCTGTGCCGCTCGGGATGTTGTGGCAAACCTAATCAGAGACGATGAGTCCCCGGGGGGTGTCGCGAGGTACACCTTAGGCGAATCCCACATCCTGGATTGGATGGTGGGGCAAACCTCATCGAGGACGATGAGTTCAAAAGGGGGGGGGGGGGTGTTTGTAACACCCTAGGCAAATCCCACCACGGCCGTGGATAGGAGAGATCCTTGGTTCATAAGTAAAAGTCCCGCCTCTTAAATCACCAACGCATTTTGGGCTTAATGGTAGTGGACGAGAGGAGAGTTCTACAGTTAAGCATGCTCAGGTGGGAGTAGTAGCAAGATGGGTGACCTCTTGGGAAGTCTCCACCTGGGCAACCAAAAACAAATCCGTGAGCTCTTCGTGGGCAAAGCGGACAATATTGGTGGTACGAGGGGCTGGATGTTACAGATCATTGTGCGATGCTAAATTTATGACAACCACATCGTCTGCATGTCAAGCCTTATGGCTTCGGTGTTTGTTGTCACATGTGAATGGAGAAA